>NW_015644630.1:10963-36805 GCF_001515625.1 Sinocyclocheilus rhinocerous | reverse complement strand
GGAATCCCGGAAAATAAACCGTGGAACTTTGACCAATGAGAGAACAGTTTACTCGCGGGTGACTTGTATTAACAAATTTGGTCCGTTTAGAAACATTGCCGTGAAAGCGAACCGCACCAAGAATAAAAAGCAACATTGTAATAATTTTAATCCCTGTTTCGGAACAAAGCAATCAATCTACAGGTGTGAAAGCACCCTTAAAATATACTCCTTTGGGCTTGGATAGACGTGTTCTAATGGGCCGTCTTTTCAAGCACTCAAATCACTCAAACATGTTCGGTTCTAATCGCTCAAGAACAAAAAAAAAAAAGGCCTGCACATACGGACATCAGCAGACAGTCCGTGAGCCGGAGCGGAATGCAGACGAGGGAATTGTACTTTGTTTCAGCCCCATTGCTAGTCAGGCAAAACACACATTATGAGATGAAGCTTTTGTTTATTTGTTTATTTTTAATGGTATTGCATCAGCAGTATTTTTGTCACAACACTGGTGTAATGAGATTTGGTGTTTCTTTAGCAAGACATCTTTAATCAAGTTTTATCACTCAGTTTCAACAAGTCAACCAAAGTTTGCCTTACACAGCTGAAGAGGTACAGTAAAAGATATATACATATGAGTGTCTGCTGATTGTTGCTGATTGCAGGCGAGAAGAAAATATTGATGAAAGTCTGGCTTTCCAGGCATGAAGAGATAATTAGAATCCTCTGTGATACTTGCTATATCCATCTGTAGAGGAAGTGCTGCCCAAGATCTGTCAAGGCTTTAATTATTTTGATCCTGTCTTGCTCTGTGTGGACACAATGCACTAGTAAACGGCCCTTGGTAATTTATCTGTTCACTGAAAATAAAGAAGCAGGATGGGTTGGAATTTTTCCAATATGTACCATTAAGGTACTAATGTGCACCCTTTAGGAGTAAATACGGTACAAAGACATACCTTTTGAAAGGGTATCGCCCCAGTAACAACCTTTGTATTGTTTTTTTTTTCTTGTTGTTTTTTTTTCTGAAAGTGTTCCACTCTGTTACTTTGTCATTCCTCTCAAGTTTAGGTTGTTTCATTTACAAAAAATGGGGTTTTCAGACTTGGGCATCAACTGGTTGATTCATTTTCATGTTGTAGGTATTATTTCTAACATTTTCCTAACATTTCTAAGTAAGCTTTTTGGAGACACACTAGTATTTACAGAAAGGTAGCCAAGCTTTTATTACAGTCTTTTTTTTAGATATAAAAGCATTGGATAAGTATGTAACCCTGGTTCCCTGAGAAGGAAACAAGTCATTGTGTCAGTAGCTGATGCTATGGGAACACCTTCCAGATGTGGCAACTGTCTGACGCCCATATAGAATTGTCAATTCATTAGCTTATGCATTGTTGTGGGCCCCATTAAGACTCTGGGCCCTATGCACTTTGTCCCCCTTTCCATCCATTGCGATGTCCCTGTTATGAAGTGACTGGCAGTTTATCAGCCTGTGAAAACAAGCAGATGATCCGATTCATGCCACTGACTTGTGCAGTCCACGTAAATCCTCATTGATGAGGCTGACAGAGCCTGTACAATCTCTCACTCTCCTGTGACTCAAAGGGCAGAAGAGAAAACTGCAACACAATAACTTGGAAGCAAAATAAAGTGGAAACAACCCTGTGTGATATCCTAGCCTTGGTTGCAATAAGACTTAAACAAGGGCAGGAGCAAAATCCATACAGGAGTTTACAGATAAAGCCTGCAAATCTCCAGTTCTTTTGAGAGATGTCAGGACCAATAACAAAACCTTTTTAAGAGTCCTCCTTTGAGGCTGACCCTAATGGCTCAAATAGGGAACCCATTAAACCTTGTAAGACTATAGATACAAAGGAGGAACACAAGCAGAATGGAAAGCCTAAGCTACTGGTGTCCAAACCTGGAGGGCACATAGTGAGCAATAGCCGCTTGATAAACCTTGACTGTAGCTGGAGCTGCGCCGACAGAAAAATGCTCCTGAAGCATATAGCTGCCTAGTAGAGGCAGCTCAATCATTCGAAATGGTACCCATAATATCAGGCAAAGATCAGCTTTAATCAAAGTGCTCCATTAACCGGCAGCACTGAAGTGCCCTTTTAGTCCTATCTAGGTGCCCCTGGAACGCAATTTCTACCCTGCCCCTCTGTGCATGCCACTGCGCCAGAGCATCTATGTACAGAGGCTATGAAGGAGAGAAAACCAAACGGGGCAATGAGCTATTTCGCTGGAAGCCAAACCTCTACCAAATCAGACCCACAGTCTGAGGGTTTGTCCTCCATTCTCCAGGCCTCAGCCTGTATCTCAAGAGAAGATCCTCTCCCAGGTTCAGCATACCTGGGATGTGTAATGCCCTCAGTGACAGAAAATTGTTCTGCACCCAGAGTAGTATACGGCTTGAAAATCTTGAGGCAAAAGCTAATTCTCACTTGTCGGTTTAAGTACAAGTTTATCAACATTTTCTCAAAAACACATGGCAGCCTTGAAGGCCCGGAAGGAAATTGGTTAAGCCCAAAAAAAAACTGCCATCATCGCCCCTCCAGACTCCATAGGCTGGGTGCCTTTTATATAAAGTCTGCACCAACAAGGCATCTGTTATGATAGTTTTGTGGCCAGAAATCCCACCTAAAAAGAATAAGAAAAGGCGGGGAGGGGTTGGGGTTAGGATGTTTCCATAGTCACGATCTCCCTGGCTGCTGATTTACAACTGAAAATGCCTCACATGGAGTAAGTCCAATGGTATGATCAGATACTCTGCTGCCATGATAATACCCAATGGTCTGGACACAGACCTAGATGCTTTGAACCATTTCAGGCAAAGATTACCCAAAATAATCACATACTGGAGGCAATTGTACCTGCTTTGTGCATGAGTTCAGATTCACCACAAGAAATATGGTTTGTTGCCTCAGCAACAGAACACTTTTCTAAAGATTTAGCCACAAACCTATGTAGCTGATCAAGAACCAATTACCAGCTTTTCCAACTTAGGTACAATCAGCCACCTATCGACGCCCTGGAGTTTCAGTTGGGTATATAATTTTCCTATGTGTCTGTTTTGTTGGTAAACTTTCCTGAATAAAACCCTGAAGTAACTGAGCAGCAGAGAACAACCATTCCATAGTTCAATGGTTCCCAACCGCATTACTAGAGTACCCCCAACACTGTTCATTTTGCAAGTCTCCTTCATCTGATACACCTGTTTCAGGTCTTGGAGTCGCTACTAATGAGCTGATGAGTTGAATCTGGTGTGTTTGATTAAGGAGACATGCAAAATGTGCAGTGCTAGGAACCCTCCAGGAACATGGTTGGGAACCACTGCCATAGGGAACATGAGGGGGACAACATGTACAATGGGGAAACCTCTTGTTGCAAATACAGCATCATGGATGTGCGAGTGAGGACGCGACTCCTGTTCTCCTAAGGTGTTGTTGCTTGGCAGACACAAAACGAGAGGGATGCAATGCCTCAGAGAGCAGTGTTATCGGCAGAAACCAATGAATTGGAGGGATTCTATGGGCTTCAGACAATTGTCATAAGTGGGAATGTTTCCGTAGCGTCAGCTACTGACACAGCATTGAGTGAACCTATGAAAGTAAACTGCTATTCTTGATGGTATCTGATATTTTATAGTATCACGATTTTGGCATTAGTAGCATAATGTGATAACATAATAAAATAATAACAGAAATATGTTTATTTGTTAAGATATATGTCACAAAAAAGTAAATAAAATGAAATACACTTATTAAAAAGATGAACTTAGAAGTTAAAAAAAGAAAAAAAGATGGAAAGAAAACACAAACAACATTCACATGCCTATTTTCACATGCTGGCAATTTATCTTTAGGTTATATAATATATCAAATGTACACAGAATGAATGTGTGTACAATAGTTGTTTACCATTTAAATAATACAGAGGGATCATACAATTGCATTATTTATTTAGGACTGCCCTGATTTAGTTATTTCACATACCATATATCTACATAAGCTGTATACTGAAAAAAAAAAAAAAAAAAAAAAAAGAATTTACACACATTATCTTGTTCAGTGACTGTTTGCATGTTTTGTGAAAGTCCCTGCTTTATCCGAAGTAGGAACGATGCCTACTGCTCTTAAGGACAATTTTCCAGCCTCTCCTCATTCTTTGGATTTTCAACACTGTCTGCATATTTGAGTTCTTCCAACAGTTAACGTATGATGTTGAGATCCAGCTTTTCACATTTATGTTTGAGGGACTATTTGATGTTAATTGATGATCAAGAAGGCAATACACTATATTAAGAATCAAGGTAATGTTAACTTTTGCAAACAGGATGATTAGTGTAATTTGTAATTACATACAATCTTACATCTCTTATGTTTGTATAAATTCTGCATGGATTTTTTAAACAAACATAAAATTCACTAAACTGGAAATATACACAGTATATAAACTGAAATTGAAAGTAAAATACATCTAATGTAAGTTTTAAAGTCTTTTCAATTGAACACCTCGAATAATAAGTTTTAAAGTTACCCATTGATTTTGGATTGTAACCAATGAAATGTCTCTTTAAACTTTAAAGGAAACATTGATAGTGAACGGCTGGCGATCACTAGACAGCGAATTCCGTATCGACTCGGTCGAGTAGTTGACGATTGGCTACTCGACAAAGGTAAAATCACTGATAAAACTTAAAGAATAATGTTTAAGTAGTATTTTTTTTATCTAAAATAAAGTAATAATTTAAACATTTAGTTAAATGATTTTAAATAGATAAATGTAGCTTGTAATAATTGTAATAACCTATTTAGTAATGTACTGACCTGTATTAACTAATTTATGTCATAAATTTTGGTTAAAGGGACTGTAGAAGTTTGAAGCTTGTTAAAAACATTTAAAAAAAATGTAATTTAAACTTTTAAATCATAAAATCAAAATGTCCAAAGTAAAATGATAATTTTGTTAATATAATGAATTGACAGACTGTAGCATGTGTACATGTGTACTTTTTCGTCATATGAATAAAAAGACAGCCATAGTAACTAGATCATATGTAATAATCATAATAATCATAATCATAATCAGCAATATAATAATTGATAATATATATATATATTTTTTTTTTATTATTATTTTTTTATATGTATTGAATTATGAGTCCCTTTAAGAAAAATTTACATGTAGCTAAGAAAATGTCAAAACATCCACTGGGAAAAAAAATAACTTTGAAGTGCATGTATAATCATTTGATCTTTTAAACGAAATGTGCAACTGTTTTTTCTTCTTGTTGATTTTAACTGAATTATTTTTCAGTTTTGCTTTGTTTCATGACCACCCTGTTTACCTTTGCATCCATTCCAACTCCTCTTGCTAAAAGGCAGACACAGTTGTTATTGTTAATTTATAATTCATACTGTGTTTATTATACTTCACACCAACATTAATATCAGATGAATCATTTAAGTGCATAAAGTCAAGCTGCCTTCAGGTTGACAGTTAGCTGTAAACATCTGCCATGGATATGTTTTTAACTCCATGACAACAGGGACCTATAAAAAACTTTAGATTCAGTAATGCTTAGCTTTACAAAATTTCACTAGTATTTAAAGGGGTGGTTCACTGTTTTTTTTCTAGGCTTGATTGTGATTATGGGGTGCAGTCTAAAATGTGTTAATGCTTTGTTTTTTTAAAAAAGCATTATTTTTCACATAATTTACCTTTATTCCACACCGCTCTTCCCTTCTCTGAGAAAAGTGCTGATCATTTCCTTCTTTTATGAAGCCCCTCCCTCAGAAATTGGCAATGGTCTCTGATTGGTTAGCTAGCCCAGTGTGTTGTGATTGGCTAAACTGCCTCTAGTGTGCGTCTAAACGTCCCGCCCCTCAGCGGCATGTGCTCCGCTTATATTGTAAACAACGGCGTCGTTAATATCGCTTATCAGTTTGAGCCCGATTGAGAAGCAGAAGATATTATTGAAGAGGATCGTGCAGAACCTGTGCAAGCACGGCTCTTAATGGTAGGCCTATGTTTTTGTTTGTTGTCACTAACGTTAAAAAAAGTGAAATCGCAATGAACCACCCCTTTAAACCAGTTGTTCATAATTAGTAGTGTTCAAGAGGCCTTTTAGCAAAGTACCACAGCTTAAATGTATTACCACTGTTTTATCTTTCATTTTTCATTATTTGTGTTTCATAAGCATCCCTTCATTACAGCCATGATAAATCATCGGCATTTACATTCCCCAGTACCTGAATAATCCGTCTTTTCCTCAGGCGTGATTATTTTCCATCACTCTCCCTCACTTGAGTCTTCAGTCTGCATTAAGTTTTTTTTTTATTGCAGTAACTTTGTTCTCCCGCAGGCCGTCAGCTCACAATCTTCAACAGCCAGATGACCATCCAGATCGGGGGCTGGGAAAGAGACCACAGCCGTGCCTTCCAGGGCCAGATGTCTGGTTTCTATTACAATGGCTTGAAGGTTTTTAACATGGCTGTGGAAGGAGACCCCAACATCCGCATCGAAGGCAGCGTGAGGTTGGTTGGGGAGGCGCAGTCCTCCTCCATAACACCACAGTCCAGTGCTACTGTTTCTCGCTCTGAGACCTCTTCCTCAATCATGGAGATCACCACCACAACCACCTCCAACCACAAGATCAAACCGACCAGAGCAAGCACACCTCAGAAGGTCAGAAAACTCCACTCGTTCCCCTAGTTGACCTCAACCCTTTCCACTTCTTTGTTCTACCTGTCCAATCATTATTTCGCTGGACTTTTTCCTTTATTTTTATGGCCCAAAACTACTGAATTTGCGGCAGCTTTTCTCAAAAATTGTGGCGATATTTGCAACATTCAGTGTTAATGACAGTTTGAGTATAATTACCTGTAAATACTTTTGTGCATAATTTCTGGTCCTGTGGTCCTCATGCACAAGGCAATGGTTACACAAGCATAGAAACACTCATAATTCTGCTCTGACAAAAATACAGAATTGCATGCTGCCACTGAATCAACATGTAATCAGTCTCACTGATGTATACATTTATTTGTATTATTATTTAATGTGTTAATAAATACTTGCAATTTATTAAAAAAAAGTGCATACCGAGTAAAATTATATATTTAGTGTATGGTGAAATTAGCCATTATGAGGACTAGCAAATATCTGCTGCAATATAGATCATATTCATTATTATTTATAGTTGTTTTAATTAAATACCTACACACTTTTATTTATACAGTGGTCCTGCTAGTATGCTTTTCCTGTACAAAACTGGCTAATAAAATAAATACTGTAGTTATGTCACTCCCAAAGGAAAGAAAATGTTTTGTATTAAGAATTATTTTTTATTATTATTATTATTATTAAAATCAGCATCAGTTGTGTTTAATTCTCATGAAAACAAGGAATGCAATCAAACCAAAATCACTGTGGATCTTTCCTTCACAACCCTCCCATAATAACATGGTGAAAAACTTAACAGGTCTGCACAAAACCCAGTCCTGCAGCCCTTTTAGATGAATTTGAACAGCAAGCCAGACGCCATCACACGGCGTCAGTGCCACAAGAAAACAGCCTTACAATACTGATTCAAAATATTTTGCAATGTAACAATGCTGTTGCTGCTCATGCTGTTTAACTTGAGATCTTCACTGTTATACAATCTTCTTAAGCCTTTATAGTGATTTTAAAACTTTGTGTTCACATTTAGTATGTAACTTGTCTATATGTTAACGTCAATAGTAATATCAATAATTTCTCTGTACTTAATTTTCGACTGTAACGTACTGCTCCAAAACTTGAAAGATAGGAGATCCAAATGCAGCTTTATTTGTGACAGACCAGAGAAGTGATCCAAAATACAGGCAACAGGTCAAAACACAGGTAGGCAATCCAGAGAAACGACAAGGCAGGCAAAAAGGTAAATCCAAGAAACAGGAAAGAGAGATATATATATATATAAAAAAAAAAAAGAGAGACAAACCAGAGAGAATGCTCAGAAATGCAGTGTCACAACTAACAAGACTTCACAATGTGACTCTGAAAACACAGGGCTTATATAGGCAGATGTAACGGGGTAACAAGACACAGGTGAATGCAATAAGTGATGAGTCCAGGCAAAGGATTATGGGGACTTTAGTCTGTGAGAGTGTGACAACAGTCTGGGGTGGAGTGCCCTCTGGTGGTTCATGGGCACTCCAGCTGGGTATCGTGACAACTACACTATGGCTGTATTCAGACTACAAGCAAAAGTGGCCCAAATATGATCTTTTCAAATCTGATTTGTCCTAAATTAGATATGGGTCTGATGTTTTTGCAGTGCAATCGTCATTTGTCACAGTTCTGCGCTGACAGGTGTCACTCCAATGATTTAACATACCGTTAGTTCTTTAGTCACTCGGTTAATATGGAAGACAGCCATGATGGTAGTCAGTGGAGGGACAGAGAGTCATTAGAACACAGTATTACAGTTACAGCTTAATACAAGCAAAAATTAAGAGACAACTAAAGCGGAGAACACACTACACGACTGTCATGATGCCGATTATGAATGTAGTTTATGATAGCAGTACACATGGTGATTTTCAGGAAAGCACTCTTGCTTGTGTGAAAAAATAAGTTATAAGGGCATTCTAACTGCATTCTAATAGGCTTCATCAGGCTTTTTCATGCTTTTGGACTCTCAAGACGTGTTTTTGTTTGTTTTTTGCAGAAGTCAGTGACAATGTCATCTCTCAGTATATAACATTATCATAACATTATGTCAGGGGAAGGTCTTTAAACTCTAATCAAAGAAATATCATCCCTTCTGTACAGTAGTCTTCTTTTTAAAGAACTTCAAAAGTAGCGCTTGAACCATTTTGCACAAAAAATGACAAAAACTTTCTTCAACTTGTGTGCCGCTCATTACAGTATTGCGTTCTGATTGAAAATGATCACATTTACAGAATTTTACCATTTAATTTGCATGATAAGTTTTACATAATACACAACATGGTAGGAGGGATGATGGTTTTACAGAGGGGATGCTTTTTGTCATTTTCTTCAACAAGGGGAATGCCATCCCCATGCATCCCCCCTCAATTCGAGCCCTGACTATACGAATAAGTAATAAAAGCCAGTTGGAACTGCTCACATTCAAACTGAAGAGCCAATAACCTAAAAGCAATGCACAAAGTGTTATATTTAATTTTCAAGGTAGAACAATCAAAATCACAAGAAGAAAACTATATGATATATATTGCCCTTTCTAATGTTTACATTTGTGCTATTGGTAGCAAAATAGCTTGCTAGCAACCAAGTAATGGTTATGTGTAATTTGTGTAACATTTTCAAGAAATGGAAAGTGAATTCAGAAATTTAAAAAAAATTGTATTTGTTTGATTTGCTCCAAGCATGTGTAGCACAGTTGTTCTTAGTGATGTTGATATTCAGAATGTCTGTAGTCTGTTATGATAATTTGTTTATTATTACACTTTTCGCTGATAAAAAGTCTTAATCTAATGCTTTGTATACTCATTTAATAGCATTTGTCTGATAAGCTCAGTTTCCCTTTTCATTGATTTATTGTATGTTTATCATTCTGTGTGCAGTTCATCTTGAATTCAGCCTCTCTTTCCCTTATCATCTGTTTTCCAGACTACTGATGACTTGGTGGCATCTGCTGAGTGCCCCAGTGACGATGAGGACATAGACCCGTGCGAGCCAAGCTCAGGTGGGTTAGGTTAGTCATCTCTTTATCACTGCTTTTCTTTCTGACTGTGTCAGTCTCTCATTGTTTGTCCTCACTTTCACCTCAACAGTTGTGTCTGTAGAATGTGCAGATGCAGGTATATGGAAGAAAAAGAGCCTTCCTCCAAAGTACTTCTGCAGCAATGTGTCTGTAGCTGGTATTTTAAATATTAAAATTTACTTCTGTTTAGTGTTGTTTGGGTTACTGTTTTCCCACACAATTGGCCCCATATCAGGGGGCCACATCAGGAATTTAAAGGAAGGTTAACTGAGTTTGCAATTGTAGATTAATTGCACATGCTTGTGTGTAGAAAAAACAACAGTGAATGTGGAGAGAAAAGAATATGTAAACTATTAATAATGGTCTTGACTGAGATGAAGATAAAAGATAATAGTCACTAGTTAAGATTTTAGGTCTATTATTTATAAATGGCAAATCAACAGTTTTTGCCATCCTGGACATGAGGCGAGATTATCTATAGTCAGTGCAATGCACTGTTACTGCCACCATTCTCTCATGAGACCAAAACATTATTTTGGAAACATTATATATAAGAGTCATTTTATCTTGCGTTAGAGATTTTATTTTCAGTGTTGCAAGCAGCCTAGTAAAATGTGTGTGACACTAAGGCTACATTCACACTTTAGGCAAATGTGGCCCAAATTATTATTTTTTGGCTCATATGTGACTAAGATATATATATATATATATATATATATATATATCATAATTCTGCGCCGATAGGAGTGACTCCAACGATTTTACATACCGGTAGTTCTTTGATCACTAGATGAATATGATAGACAGTTGAGGAGGTAGTCAGTGAGGAAACTAGAGGTGTTGTTTTACAGTGTATTACAATGACATCTCTATACAAGCTAAACTTAAGGGGTTGTACCGTAAATATTTAAAAACTTTACTCTCCTTCTCCTAATATTTGTCCTCCTTATCACCTGCTCACAAATTCACTCGCTTTTGCGGCGCATCAGCTTATAAATGACCGTCTTTACTTATGTATGAGCATGCACTTCATGCCATCCTGTTATTGTTCTTTTGTGCATACAGGTCAGTTCAGGACTGATCTCTGAATTAACTCATTCATTCACACTGAAATCTGATATTGGCCACATTAAAAAATGACAATGTGATCAGCCTGAGCAATAAATTGGAACGGAGTATGAACGCTTGCAGTGTAAACATATCCTAAGACTTATCCGCCGGGATAGATGGCTGAAATGTGTTCAAAATGTTTGGCAGCTTATTTTAATACCTCTTTAATTTAGTGGTAAATCTAGTTCATTTGCTAATTCTCTCTATTAGCTTTATTAATAGAGTTTGTTTATTAGCTTGCATATTTCTACCATATAGGCTGTTTATTAGTTATAAAGCACATAATGCCTTATTCTGCATGACCATATTTTAGATCCTTTAATCCACCCCATACCTAAACTTAACAACTACCTTACTAACTATTAGACAAAAGTTGTAGTTAATAGTTTGTTAATAGTGAGAATGGGTCCCCAAACTAAAGTGAGACAAATTCAGTTAATTTTTTTTTATTTTTTTTCAACATATCACACCCTGGTTTTAACAAACTTTGAATGGCGTATTGAGACAAATATTGATATATGTTATAGCCACCATGCCCTGAGAGTATCTGAGCAAGATATGCGTTTGTGGAGAGCTGGAATGTTTTTTCCAGCTACTGATATTTGTGAGTTTTGCTCTATTTTCTTTGCATGCTGTGATCTCTGAGGAATGACATGAGCTCACAGCCTGGGGACTTGGCCTAAGTCCTGTAGGAATGAAATTGAGACAGCAAAGTCAATGCTTTGTGTCTCTCTCACTAAGTGTTCTCAAAAAGAACACTGTTTTTCATTGATACACATCGTCCCAGCAGTGGTAGAGTCACTAGCTGCTTATCTCTCCCATGACTCAGTGGCTGCATAATTGAGCCATCTGACTTTCAAAAAAAAAGAAAAAACTTCCTGCTAAGTGAAGATTTTCAAGACCAGAATTCCAAGGAATTCATAGGATATTTAAAGGTGCACGATGATGCAACACGTCAGTGGTCACTTGGTCTGAAGCCCTATATAATCATGCCAGTCCATTGACTGATGCCACTAATGCAACGTCCATAAGAAGCTACATTGTTGCCTTATAAGTGCTCACTTGCATCAGATTTTATTTTCTGCAGTGCAATCCTGGACTTCATTGTTGTGTGCCATGCAGTCAAGCATGGTGACACTGCCATGCTGACAATGGAAAAAAACCTTGTGGCCCATTTTCCCTCCTGCATTGGCGACTACTTGGAAATACAGGCCAACTCTTTAATTTAAGCCATGTAGACTGACCTCTTCATTATTGAATAAGGTGTACTTGGGTTCTGGTCACGCGGCTTCAGCATTGCACACCCTGGCTGTTTTGCTGGCTTACCAAGCTCCAATTTTATGAGGGACTTTGATGAGCGCACTAAATTGGATGCCAATGCTGTTTGTGAGCTACTAAGAGCTTTTGACTTGGCACTCAGGTGTAACGAGCATAAAGCTTACTCTGTGGCATGTAGCATGGCATGGGATGTAAAATGCCGTAGCAGAAGAACGTTATCTGTGGCATGAACTGATGAACAACAGACACAGGGATAAGGCTTTCTTGCTGAATGCACCTGTTTCTCTGTCAGGACTATTTGGTGATGCAGTCCAATCTGTGGTGAAGGTCTGTTTAATGGAGCAGATGGCTGCATTCCAGCAAATGATCCCTCACCATGAGAGAGAAAACACACTGCCTCCTCGGTTCATTCTCGCTCAATTTTACCTCAGCGTCCCCCCAGAGAAGTAAAATCTGACTGTTCAGCTTAATATCAAGCATCATAAAATGTTTTTGTATAGGTAAAGTAACTGGAACTGACACTGGAAGCTTTGCTATTTAACTTAAAAAATAAAGTGGCTATAGCACCTGTGCTAAATGTGCTAAAAAATACAGATGTTACTCAACTATAAGTCTTTTGCTGTTGTGTTTACACCACCATTTCTATGGCAAATACATTTGCTGCTTTTTACCACAAAGTGCCACTATAATCATTGACTTCTACAAGTTATGAGGCTTAACGTATCAAAGTGCATTTTTGTGAGAAGGAGTCAGCCTTGCCTTACCAATGATGCTAGATAAAGCCAATGAGTACCAGGGGGCTTGGAACAGACCAGGAGTCAGAAGCATGCAGAAGGCAGGAGACCTGGGTAGGACAGATGAGTGTATGTGCTGACCAGAGAAACTTCAGTCTGGGCAGAGTTGGACAGAGCAGGACATAGAGTCACTGACTGCAAAAAGCAGGACTGGACATGATGCTGGAACACAGGTACAACAGGGAAAGACAAAGTGCAACAAGACTTAACAGATTAACTTCCTAATGAACAACCTCCTGGACAGCAACCAGTCTGGCTTCAGAAGTGGGTCTATAGAGGCCCTCCGTAGGCCTAACTCGGGAACAGTGGCCTTCCCTGGGCTTGACTTGGGGACTGGAGCCCTCCTTGGGCTGGACGTGGGAACTGGAGTCCTCCGTGGGCTGGACATGGGAACTGGAGCCCTTTCTGTGCTAAACTCGGGGACTGGAGCCTTCTCTGGGCTAAACTCGGGGACTGGAGCCTTCTCTGGGCTTAACTCGGGGACTGGTGCCCTCTCTGGGCTAAGCTCAGGGACTGGTGCCCTCTCTGGGCTAAACTCGGGGATAGGAGCCCTCACTGGGCTAAAATTGGGGACAGGAGCCCTCCGTGTGCTAAACACGGGAACAGGAGTCCTCCGTGGGCTAAACTCAGGAACTGGAGCCCTCCGTGGGCTAAACTCAGGAACTGGAGCTCTCTTTGGGCTGGATTCGGGGGCTGGAGCCCACACTGCTCTGGGGCAAGGATGAGGGCGGAGAACAGTCTTTTCCTCCTCATCCTCCTCCTTAGGTTAACGGTGAACGGCGCGGCCGGCGGGCTTGACTTCGTAGCGGCCAGCGGGCTTGACAACGGTGCGCGGGCCTGTCTTCGGAGCGGCCGGCGGGCTTGACAACGGTGTGGCGAAGCATGCGGCGGTTTCCATGCCACAGGGGAAAAACAGGAAAAACAAAAAAACGGAAAAAAAACGGAAAACAAACACGGGGAGAGGGGCGCCGCTTACTGTTGTTTGGTCTGGAATTCTGTCACGGTGCTACTGTGAGGGAGTGCGGAGCGAGAAATGATGAGACGAGGAGTACATCAACAAGGAAGTTTTTAATGACATCAAAGGAACCAGGAGAACACACGCAGCAGGAGAGGTTGACATCAACACCTGACGCTGGAGACAAGGAAACGTACTGCAGCAGAGCGGCACGAGCCTATGGCGACGAAGCCCACCAAAGCCCGCCAGAATGGGCAGGGCATCTGGCAATATAAGCGTTCGCCACAGGATTCTCAGGTTACTTCGACTGAAGCGACGACTGAGTCGTGCAGCTACATAGCACAGCTAGCAACGCAGTACTCGTTCCCGTATCTCAGGGAACCAAGGTTATGTTAGTAACCGAGTACGTTCCCTTTTGATACTACACTCGTACTGCATCTGCGAGACAACTAAAGGTATAAAACTTCCATAAGCAACCAATGCCCATAGAGAAGTTAACAATAACCCAAGGCTAAGACAGGCTGAGCTTCCCGAGGTCACACCCGGCCTGGTTAATCATTCCAGCTCCTGTAACTTAGACACCCAGGGGTCGAGAGCTAACAGGTGAAACAATGCCAGAGAACTTGAGCGTGATACGGCCAAGGGCTCGCTGCCAGATCTGTTTACGCAGCGCATGTCACTTCAAGCAGAAATGACCCTGGCCTGCAAGGCCGGGACTTCCAGGTTATAAAACTTTGCGAATGTGGATGGCGAGGCCCAGCCGGCCGCCTCACAAATATCCGCAATGGACACACCACTGGACCATGCCCAAGACGAGGCGATGCCTCTAGTCGAAGGGGCCCGTACTCCAATGGGGCATTGGAGGCCCAAAGAAGAGTACGCTAGCGATATGGTGTCTACTATCTATCTAGAGAGTCTTTGCTTCGTAACCGGAAGCCCTTTTGTTGGGCCCGCACGAACTGCAGTAATGGCGTGGCATTTGCAACAACGCCAATTTGCTATTTTAGAATCTCTTTTATATCGCCAGATGGCGGCAGGGGAAACGGACCAGAACTGCTGTGGAGAAGCAGTTCAGCCGTGCTGAGAGGTCCTGATTCCAGCTGCGAAGGCGTGTCAACGGCGAGCGGCTTCGGATCAGCTTGAGGACGTATAGTCGTCACTGAAGGAGAAGAAATCTGAGAATCCTGTGGCGAACGCCCGCTTATATAGCCAGATGCCCCGCCCATTCTGGCGGGCTTCGTTGCCATAGGCTCGTGCAGCTCCGCTGCCTAGCCATTGGTTCGTTTTTAATCCACGGCACGAACCAATGGCCGTGCAGTTTCACTGCATGAATGAAAAGGCTTCAGTTCAGGAGAACAACAACAGACTGTCAGACCTTCCTGAATTTGATTTTGCTGTTAAACAAATACTAAAACATTGGAACATTTCAGGCATTGGAAAAGGCAGGGGTTTGCTTGTCACTTTCCTTTCCAAAACTGCTGTTTATATGATAATTGATGTTATCCGCAGTATCATTCATGAATCCATATTACCTCATTTTGTAAGACCAAATAAAATATAGTCCGTTCACATACATTTTACACAAGACATGCAAAACATAACTTCTAAGGATCAGTGCCCTGTCATATTGCAGTATGTGGCTGACACTGTCGAAGAAACATTAGTAGATCATGATTCATCATCTGGGCAGTCTTTTGCTGTTATGCAAACACACTAAAATTGGACAAGGATAAGTGCATCGGCAAACAATGGCACAGCAAATATGAAAGGATTGTCTTCTTTACTCACATCCCTATCCGTGTCTGGTGTTAATAACGTAACTAAAAGCGCATAATAACATAACTAAAAACGTTACGAAAATCCAAAAGTAAATTTGGTTGTTAGTTCAAACAAAAAATAACTATTTAAATGACCAGTCGAAACAATCAGTTCTATTTATACACATCGTAACCAGTCCAGTGAGCTACAAGAATCCTGAAATTCCCAATAAAGTTTAGTCTCTCAATCCAACCCTGTACAACACTTGCTGGAATCTACCATTTGGTAAGCCAGTCACACCTAAAAAATAGATATGTTTCCATAAAGTTGTGAATTTAACTTACGTGCAAAATTGGAATATTGTATAAAACATTTGCGAATAAAACATCGTTTCCATCCAGCGAGACGAAGAGAACAAAATCGTCACTTCCTGATAAACTGGTGCCAAATATCACTAAGAAAAGGGTAATTTGCTGCGGTAGGAGAAGCCACTGTGGGTCTTTTCCCTATATAATACATTTCTTGTGCCTCAGAGAGTGCAGACGAAATGCAATAAACACTGTCATGTTTTATCTTGCATTCAGAGACACATGCCTGCTGTTTGGGAGTGTGGTCATGTAAGACAGTCATGGAAGTTTATTTAAAGAACCACTTTGACAACAGACATTTCAGATGCTGTGCAACAAGATCGGTCCGCTGGTTAATCCAGTTATGCTGTCCCATTGTGCAAAGTCACATGACATTTTGATGCACATGGAGGAATTTTTCCAGTAAATGTTTCTATTGTAGTTTATGCTCATGTTTTCTTATCGGATAAAGAATTTATCTGACTCAGTTGGGCGCATACGTTTTTTATGCGCATTTTTTACATTTATGCACATCTTGGCATTTCCATTCACCTTTTTTTAATGGGCATAAAAACAGGTGGATGGAAACATAGGCCTTGCTAATGACACATCTGCACTGCTCAATACAGCACAGATGGTTAGCCACTTAGTAGAGATATTGTTCAACAGTTCGGATATTTTAAATATTATAAATCCAAAAAGCATTATATTTATTAAAGAGCAGTCATTTATCTCAATATCTAAATATATTCAATTTTGTCTTAGTTTGTAATTTACTTTATAATTGAATGGCTTGTATGTTTATTGTAGGTTTATATTGTGGTGGCATACACTTGATTTTACAGAATTCACATATAGTGCTTGCGAGATTATGTTCCCCTTTATGAATGTTAAGTAGCCTGTTTTGCCTGTTTTATCATTGAATTTTGATGTTGCCTGTGGTCAGGTAATTGAGCGAACACCTACCATTTAATCATATAGTGTTTTTCGAGGTACTAACTTGAAAAAGGCCGTTACTATTATTTGTCCATGATCTTGGTATGACCTCTCTGATGTTCAGGATGATGAGGGGTGTATCGCACATAATGATATGTTTTCAGCTTTATATTATACTGAAAGAGCTCTTGCATTTTGAAGTCAGCTCATGCTGGAGACGTGCCCTCTCAGGTAGTGCATTTGCTCAGTTTCCTTATCTGATTAAAAGTCAGAAGCAGCAGCATTTGTAGCAGGAAACCTACACAGGTCAGCAACTTACCATCACTTATAAAGCACATTAATGCCTTATTCTGCATGAATACTCTTAGCGAGTTTAGAACTATTGTGAAATAATAATAATAATAAAAAACAACAACATTTGGCTGCAATTGCTTTGGTATGAATGATTATTTTTCTTTTCTACTCTTATTTAAATTTTTTTTTTTTTTTTTTTTTTGTGTATCACTTGGATCAATAAGATAAAGTTCGTTTGTGTGCGAAAGCTGGAAGTATACTCAAATAATTCTTTCAAATTGCCCCAATTGGTGAATTTTGGTGCGATAGGTTTGATGGACTGACCCTCTGTGTTTTTGTTTCTTCAGCTAACCCTACAGGCCCAGTGGTGAAGAGCTATCCTGGTCAGTCTGAGGTTTTCCACGAGTCCAGCAGTACCACAGGCATGGTGGTCGGCATAGTGGCTGCTGCCGCACTTTGCATTCTCATTCTTCTCTATGCCATGTACAAATACCGCAACCGTGACGAAGGAGCATACCACGTGGATGAGAGTCGCAACTATATTTGCAATTCAGCCCAGTCAAATGGAACAATCGTAAAGGAGAAACCAATGGACGGTACCAGTAGTGTCAGCAAGAGCAAGAAAAACAAAAACAAGGAGTATTATGTGTAATTCTATTATTCATGGTCTTTACAGGACCATCATTCTCATCAACAGTTCTCACAAAAGTCAACTATAAGACCTACTCATGTAAGATAACAAAAACTCAGAGATTGTGGAAAAGCACTTAGTCATCATATTTTAAACAGTGGTACAGCAGAAATCTGCAATATTTAATTCACGCACATTGGAATGGATAACAGAACAGAAGGACAGCCAATTGCGGATGTTCAGAAAATGTCCAGCAGGCTGGTCAGAGTAAGACAAGCTGATTAAATACCCAACAATTACCCATTAGTGATGGAAAGATTACCAAATCCACCCAGACTCTGGCACTTTATTGTGTAACAAATGCAAGAAGGGAATGAAGAGTGAGCAACGGACTATTACAAAACACCTTCCATTTTGTTTTGCTTTTTGTTTTTTGTTTTTCCTGAAGCATCACTGAAGAATGAGAGAACAAGAAAGGACAGAACAAGTCTCTCAGTGGTTCAAATTGATAATTCTTATAGAGCTAATATGAATTTGACAGTTCATGGTAAAAGAAGATTATTTTTGGCAAACATGTGGCTGCAAAACAGTTGTGGATATCTCAGTGATTATGGATTCAAAGTCGTATTTAATAAGTTTCTATACAGTAAAACCAGAACTGTTTGCTTTTTGGACTGTCACAAATTTGTGTTTTATAACCTGTTGCATTGAGAATGCAAACTTTACCTACTCCTTGTCAGAAAAGGCCACAAAAGAATCTTACATATGTCTATTATAGAATTTACAGATAACATAAAAAATGCCATTTGTTATTTGCAATGTTTTATTTTTTCCATCTTGTTGCCTGCAAATGGTTTCCTGCAAATTATTGTTTACATGTTATCTCTTAACTTTTTGACTATGTGTGTGCACATGCACGGCCCATGTTTTAGAAGGTACTCTGAAAGACACACACAAAAGCCAGAGCCTTCCAAAGACATATCACTACCAATAAACTCACAAACCTAAACTCCCAAGAGATGGATCTCAGCCTGCAGTGACAGATGGGATGAATCCATGTTCAAATAGTGCTTACACACCCTCAGAATGCACTCATAAATCAAATTAATTTACTCATTTCTGTCTTGAGAGTATGTCTGTCAGTGTGTCTCCCTCATTTCCTACTTTTAGAACAAGGGACGGTGAAACTTATTTTGAGCTGAACACAAGAACCGTTATAAATTAATTTGACTTATTTTTTAGACCTGTATTACTTTTTTATACAGTATTTTATTTCTGAGACTTTCAAATTGTATGTATTAAAATAGTTTTGAAACATTAATCAAGCAAATAAAATATTACCCTGAATGAATAATTTTCTCCAAAGTAATTTATGAATATGTGCCATCTTGGATAAATACATGTCTATCAGCATGTATGTATGTATTTAGTTAGTTACTTAGTGTGTTACATATATTTTGTATATTATCACTATGATTAACACTATTTATAAATTTTTCTTTTAGCACTATAACATCTTTAGAAGAAAATGAAATGTTAAGGTAAAAATATTTCCCATCATTTGTTGTTTTTGTTGTTGTTGTTGTAGGCAAGCATTTGCAAAGATAATGTCTGTTTTGGACATAATTAATTTTTATTGCCGTTCATACAGACATGATTTCCACAAATATGTTGATTTAAAACAATTCTGTCACACAACAGAAGAGGACAGACAGGTGAGTGAAATATAAACAGTTTAATGAACGGCTAGCACTGGACAGGAACGAGAATGTAGCAATGGTGAGTATAGCAGCTATACTTAGCTGTAAGATAACAGAATGTCTCTCTGGCAGATGCGGGGATGCAGGAGTAGAACAGGAATGAATACATGGTGGGCTGTTAGCAGACTACAGAAAACGAGATCCTATTCGGCAGGTAAGTGCTCAGGTTGGTATCGAGTAAGGAGTCTGTTCGTGTGGTAACGACGAGACCAGACAAAGGAGTGCAGGTTGTGTCCTTATAGTGTGTACTGATGAGGAGGTGCATGTGCGGTGAATCAGAATTCCGGGGAGAGTGAACAAGTGGGTGGAGTGTGTTGATCTGGTGACGATGGGTTGATAATGGTCTGAGATGGTTGCGACTCCGTGACAGTACCCCCTCCTCCACGGGCGGCTCCTGACGGCCGAATGGTGCGACGACAGGGCCTACCCTCGACCCCTGGGAGCTGGGCAATCTGGATGTTCGGTGTGAAACTGGGTGAGAATGGATGGATTGAGCACATCATCATGAGCAACCCAGGATTGCTCTTCCGGGCCGTAACCCTCCCAGTCAATGAGGTATTCAATGCGATTGCCCCACCATCACGAGTTGATGATGGAGCGGACCCGGTAGATGACCTCCTCGTCAGCCAGTTCAGGAGGGGGAGGTACCTCATCGTCACCAGATCTTGTGAGGGAAGAAGATAAAAGGTTCAGTGTGTGGCTTTAGGAATGATACATGAAATGAAGTTAAGATTCTGTAGCGAGGTGGTAAGTTTAGCCTGTATGTGACCTCGTTGATCTGCCACTGCATGGTGAAGGGACCTACGTAACAGGGACTCAGCTTACTGAAAGGCAGGTGGAGACAGATGTTCCGTGTAGAGAGCCACACCTTCTGACCTGGTTGATAACGAAGGGTCGATGTTCTGCGGGCGTCAGCTCGTATCTTGTGTCTTCGCACTGCCTGTTGGAGATGCACGTGTGCTGAGTCCCACACTCTCTCGCTCTGCTCGAACCAGTGATTGAAAGCTGGAACCTCTGAGGGCTCACCGAACCAGGGGAACAAAGGAGGTTGGTACCCGAGGATACATTGGAATGAGGTGAGCCCGATGGTGGACTGCCTGAGGGAGTTCTGGGCGTGCTCCGCCCAGGGAAGAAATCAGATCCAGCTGTTCTGGTTCTGGTGGCAGTAGGACCGCAGGTATCTGCTGATCTCTTGGATCTGCTCAGTCTGGCCATTAGTTTGCGGATGGTAACCAGGGGAGAGGCTGATGGAAACTCCCAGGAGCTTGAAGAAGGCTTGCCATACCCGTGAGATGAATTGAGGGCCACGGTCTGATACTATATCTTCTGGTAGATCAAAATGACGGAACACATGCTGGAAGAGAGTTTCTGCGGCTTTAAAAGTATAGGGCCCATCTGGCTTGACGTGGGTTAAGGCGTTTGGCTTCACGCAAATACTCTATCCTATGATCCGTGAATACTTCAAAGTGGTGATTAGCTCCCTCCAGCCAATGTCTCCATTCTTCCAGGGCTAGCTTGATGGCCAAAAGTTCTCGAATTACCGATGTCATAGTTCTGCTCCACCGAGCACAGCTTCTTAGAGAAGAAGGCACATGGATGGAGGTGTGGAGGATCACCCTGCCACTGTGAAAGGACCGTTCTGACCCCGGTGGTGGAGGCATCTACCTTTACAACGAAGGGGAGATCTGGATTAGGATGTACCAGGATCAGAGCGGATTGGAAGGCTTCCTTAAGATAATGAAATGCTTCGATGGCTGATGGATTCCAGGACAGAGATTTGGGTCGGCCCTTCAGGAATGAAGTGAGAGGGAAGCTGAGCAGACTGTAGTTGTGGATGAATCATCTGTAGAAGTTAGCGAATCCTAGGAAACGTTGAAGTTCCTTTATACTGCCCGGTTGTGGCCAGTTCTGGATAGTCTCCACCTTTCTCTGGTACATCTGGATGCCGTGTTTGGTCGATGACATACCCCAGAAAGTGTACAGAGGTGGTAAACTCGCACTTCTCCAGCTTGAGATAAAGATGGTGTTCTCTAAGCTTCTTGAGGACCTGTGTCACGTGCTGGCGGTGTTCGGCCAGGTTCCGAGAGTAAATGAGGATGTTGTCGATGTATACGATGACAAATCGATGAAGGAACTCTCGGAACACCTCATTCATGTAACCTTGGAAGACAGAGGGAGAGTTGGACAGGCCATAGGGCATAACCCTGTACTCATAATGCCCAGAGGGAGTAATGAAGGCGGTCTTCCACTCGTCTCCTCGGCGGATGCGGATGAGGTTATATGCGCTCCGCAGGTCTAGCTTGGAGAAGATGCGAGCTCCGCACAGCTGTTCCAGGGCTGCTGGGACCAGAGGAAGAGGATAACTATATTTCACGGTTTGGGAGTTGAGATGGCGATAATCAATGCATGGCCGCAAGCCTCCATCTTTTTTGGCCACGAAAAATAAGCTGGAAGTGGCAGGGGATGCAGAAGGATGGATGAATCGTTGTTGTAGCGCCTCCTGGATATACACCTCCATAGCCTTCTGCTCCGGGATAGACAATGGTTAAACTCTGCCTTTGGGCAGAGTAGCCCCAGGTAGCAGGTCGATAGCACAGTCCCATGGCCGATGTGGTGGTCGTTGAGTAGCCAACCACTTGCTGAACACATCTTGGAACGCCCTGTATTCGGAGGGAATCACCACCTTGCTCTCAGTCTCTGGACTCTTGATGGTAGTTGAGCAGAGAGGAATAACTGGCTGATTAGGACTGGATGAGGATTGAGAGCAAAGGACGGATTTTCTAAGAACTGAAGACATACAGATTTGATGCCATGATTCACTCCATTGTAGGATCTCTCCTGTATTCCTTTGTATTCCGCTCCTACTTTGGGCTCGTGTTGTGACATCCAAGGGCATCCCAAGATGATATCTGCGGTGGAACCTTCCAGCACCATGAACAACATCTTCTCGGTATGCAGGCAGCCGATACGGAGCGTCATGTTGGGGGAGAAGTGACTGATACGACCACAACCCAGCGGCTTTCCTTGGATGGTTAGTTCCTGGGAGTAGCGTTTCCTCTTGACATTGAGCCTCTGGAAAAGTTGGTTGGAGATTAAGTTTCCCACTGAACCAGAGTCGATGAGGGCTTGCACTGAAACCCAGAATTGTAAGGTTAGAATATGTACGATTGTTCTGATTAAAGGAGCGATCTGAGGAGACTGAATCGTACTCACCGCCGGGCGTGGTAGTCAAACAGGACAGGTGGTGATGATGTGACCTACTCCCCCACAATACAGGCACAGTTGGTTGAGTATTCTTTGACGCTCCATATGTGTCAGATGGTAGGAATCGACTTGCATAGGTTCAGGTGCTGGAAGGGTGACAGATGGTACCGAAAGCGGAGGATGCAAAACAGGGTGGGGCCCAAGAGCAGGCTGAAAAGTGTTGGGATACATGGATGGTTTTCTGTATAAAGTTCTCTAATCCCATTGTATCATCGTAGATGACCATGAGTTGGCGTACCTCATTATTAAGTCCTTGCCGAAATGCGGTGAGCAATGCAGTCTCATTCCAGCCACTCAGTTCAGATCTAAACCTGATTGAGCATCTCTGGGAGGTGATGGAATGTCGCCGCCTGGATGAAGTGCCAAAAAACCAACAGGAACTGAAGAACCTGCTTCAGTGAGTCTAGGAAATATTGAAGTTCAGGTTTGCATGAACCTGGTTGACAGCATGCCCAGGAGTATACAGGCTGCCATTGAGGCTAAGGGTGGCCCAACAAAGTATTGATAGTTGTGTAAATATTATCATACTAGCAGTTTTATGAATAATTTTTGGTTGATTGTAATCCATTACATACCTTTCTATCTAAGTTATCTGACATTATCAAGATTAATTTGTTCTGACACAGTTTAACTCTTGAGTTCTTGTCATATTGTATTACCATTTTCTAAACTATAGCGAATAAACTGTGATAATGTGAGAAATGTTGAAGGTGTCTGAATAAATTTAGGTTTGACTGTATATATAAATCTCTGGCTGATAGTTCTTTTAGGGAAAAGTCTTTAGTGTCCAGCATCAAAGTAAAGCCGCTTTCCTCTTTCTCCATTGTGCAGGCAACTGGGTAGATCTCCTGTGAGGGTGGTATCTGCTGGATCTCCTCAAAGACCTTGTGCTGAAGTTTCACCAGCTGCTACAGGCTGCTCTTCAGCTCCCGCAGAATGCCTGCGTGTCTGTAAAGAGATGTGATCTCCGGCCAGAGGCTAAGCACTGGCCAGCCAATTTCCATGAGTGAGCTGAGGGAAGCCTGGAATCCATGCAGGCTCAACATTTCCAGTGGCTTTTGTGGTCTTGTTTTGCTCCTCGAAAGACAGGACTTTTAGAAAGGCTTTTAGATTTGACTCGAGTTCTTTGAGTTGCTTAGCTTTATATTGCGTCTTCATCAGCACCAGCAAGTTCGTAAACACTGGGGGACAGCATAGAGAGAACTGATGATGCCAGTCACAATCTCATTTTAGAAGATGAGGAATAAACATCTATTAAACTGAATTTATTTATTAGTTTGTTTATGGTTTTTTTTTTTTTTTTAGTTTGCAGGTAAATACAAAATTCGGTAACGCTTTAGATTAGAGCCCGCAATGTACCGTGTAATTAAACAGAATTTATAGCGTACCTATTTGTAACTATAGAGTACCTCCACAGTACCTACTCGTAGGTATAAGGGAACAATATGCAACGTTTGGGGAATAAGGGGGTAATAACCTGCAAAATGATGAAGCATTTATACTGTAAGTATTTTAGAACTAAAGGGCACCTATTCTGAAATTACGTGGTATGTATGACACACAGACTGCAATTTTACGCCTCAACATAATTTACAGCAGAACGTACGTGTAGGTAAACGGAAACAATGTGCAACGTTTGGGGGATAAGGGGGTAATGACTTGGAAAATTAAAAGTATTTATACTGTTAGTATTTCATAAAGTAAGGTGTAACTATTCTAAGATTAGATGGTATGCATACCTACTGTGTAAGGCAACAATATTATGATTTAGAACAAGTTGTCTTATTGTAATAACACAAAATATATGATGCAGAATATTTTTACTCTATGTACTGGGTACTTAGTGTATTATTACAACATGTATCTTACATGACATTGACACAAATAGTAAACTGTAGTATACTATAGTATAATTCAGTAATTATAGTAAAGTTATAGTCTTTATACAATTTTACCACAGTTTACTTCAGAATATATGCTATAGTATTTACTAGTGTTTCTTTATGTGGGATCATAGAGATTACTGAACAACACAGCTGAAAGCATGGGGAAACGATGTAATGAGTTTTTGCTATGATTTGGTTTAGAAATTTCCATATGAAAATGTACCTGATGAAAGAGTATTGCATACGGTCATCTCAGCAGCAAATTATGTCAGCAGCATTGTACCGTCGAGGTGCAATACTGTGGAAAACTAGATTACCTGTTTCCAGCTGCTCCCAGGATATAACATATAGATATATACAACACATGTATATTTACCGTATAATTGATGTTTTTTGATAGCTGTAGTGTTGCTGGTGCACTTTGGGCTTCCGTATGTGGTTTGAGGCAAGTTGAATAAAATGTACTACAACATTTTTCTTAACTACTGTGCAAACATACACCCTTGTTATATGTAGATATTGTGTAATGTAACATCCACGGGCCTTAATTTAAAGTGATCCCTTGTTACCCTCTTGTTACGTGTAGTAACTGGGTATGTGTAATAAACATAAAAACATCCTAGATTCTCTGAACTTTATTGTAAACTATAATTCGTCATAAATATTTCCCTTTTGAGCTTGAAAACCCTACACATTATTAACTTTTTCCAAAACAGACATACACTTCATTTAAATTAAACATTATCAAAGTTGCATTTTTTCCCTTATTTTTTATGCTTCTTGCTTCGCTTTTTCATTTTCTTTCTCTTCCTTTTCTTTTTTTCCAGTGAAGACTCAGATGTAGATGAAGGGCTGGAATCCCATGGTTCTTGCAGTTCTGCATTATACATATAAAAAACAGAAATAAATTAACATTCATACTTTATAAGCAGAGCTGGGCAGTAACTGATTACATGTAACCTGGATTACATATTCTGTGGGTTATTTAACTATGTATTATTATGTCTTTGGCAGGCTTTTGTCTCACATTATTTCTTATTTACATAAGAAACTTTTTTGTCATCTGAACCTCTCTCAGGGGCGTCATGCAATATATATATTTTTTGAGGGG
>NW_015644630.1:9184-10897 GCF_001515625.1 Sinocyclocheilus rhinocerous | reverse complement strand
TAGGTAGGCTATATAACTGATTATTAATTATTTGAATATTCCTTTTTATTCAAAATATTCCCAAACGTGTTTACTATATCATAAAATATCTTGATTCTCAAATATAAGTAAATGCATTTTGCACCTTTATAGATTATGTTAGTTAATCTATAATGGGCCATGGGCTAAGTAACCTTAATAGTGTAATCTATTAACTACGCATAAAAACCCTTCTTTTTACTTAAGTACCAGATATGGGTGACATGCCATAAAATATTTTTAATACGACTGACTTTGTATTGTAATTTAATAAAATCATTGTAATTTACTCAAGGCCGCTGCTGGTCAAATGGGTGCCCTAAGCAGGATTGTATTGTTGTGCCCCCCTCCCTCAAATATTATGGAAGTAAAAAAAACAAACAAACAAAAAAACACCTACTTTAGGGGTCAAAATAGAACTTTATTAAAATATAAAAGTAAACAAATAAATAAATTGTATTATTTACAAATTACAAATCTAGACAGTTACGTATGGCTATGATTTTATTAATACAGTTGTCTGGTTTATTTTATAGTCTCAAGCATTCAGAAATCGTGCAAAAGAAAATTAAGCAGTTTTACTACAATAAAACCATGGTTAATTTTTGTAAGGGTTGTGATGTTCACATGTTTTTTGTTGAAGAAATTATAGAGGCTGTGTCATCTATATATAGCAAAAAAGGTAGCCAAAAATAAAGATTAAGTGGATATTTGAATTAAATGTTTGGTCAATAGCCTACAAGGATTTGATTGTCCTTTAAATGTAGCAGCAGCAATTACAAGACTTTTGTTGGCTTAGGTCTGTTTTTAACCACAAAAAAAATCATCTTAATACTTCTTTGTAAATTATTATTTGAAGTAACAAAACCATGGTTAATTTACCATTTTACCATGGCTACAAGAATCATGATTTTTGGTTTTATTCATGTTAAAACCATGGCTAATTTTCGTAATGGAACATGCAAACTCAGAGAGAATATTATTCGTTGTTGGTGGTGAAATTATTACCGACATTAAAACACGTTATTAACGTCAACAGCCAAAACATTTTCACAGGATTATGAGTGTACCTGAAAGCATGGCTCCATAGTTAGGAGTGGATAATTTTATCAGTTGTTTATTATTCATGCAACAATGCATATTACTGTTATAGTTTTTATTAATAACCATTTTATTAATAACCATTGATGTATAGCTGATAACTTTGTCTAGTGCTCTTATGAATGTTTAATGAATGCTGAATGAAATAGCATAGACGTCTTCATGGCTAGTGTTTGCATATTTCATTTCATTATGTAACCTACTTACTTGTTCTACAGATCTGTGCACCAGTGTTAAATGCTTCTGTTTTTGACAGCGTTGATAACGTTTCTGACAGATAATGTCAAGTTGTTGTTTTTTCTTCTTCTTTTTTTGTTTCCTTTACCGAATGTTGTATCCATGGGCCTTTTTGATACTGTCAGTTTAAGTGCCGGCGATGCAGTGTTGCCAGATATTGCTATTAATACAAACAAAAACCGAAAAATAAATCAAAATAAACCAAAATTATTTCAAATCTTTTGCAAATAAGATAACATAAAGATATTGCTGACTCTAAACTGCAACTTCCCACTTTATTGACTTTCTAAAGTGTCAAATTAAGTGGAAAAGAGCATTTTAAATGGGGGGGCCAGCCGGGGGCACTGGCTCAAAAGA
>NW_015644630.1:2447-9174 GCF_001515625.1 Sinocyclocheilus rhinocerous | reverse complement strand
ACCTTGTTCAGCTTCCCAAAGAACCCAGCATTAAGGGAACAGTGGGTGCAGTTTGTTTTTCCAGGACAGCGACAGAGTTTCGCACGTGTGTGTTTGTTCCCGTCATTGGTGCGTCACGTTTTTTTTTTTTTTTTGAGCAACTGGGATGGTGCCCCCCCGGGAGTTAGTGCCCTATGCAAACTGCGTACTCTGCGTATAGGGAGCGGCGGTACAGAATTGACTAATTATTACACTTTCATTGTACAGAAAGAAAGCAAAGAACATTTACATTATCAAAGAACATTTTACGTACTCTCAAAAACTCTCATTATAATCACTGAAGCTGTTTACACTGTGAAATGAATATCCTACTTACATCATACGCACATCTGCACTTTGTTGTTTCTGATGAGAGAATCATCAGAGAGCAGAATTCCTTCAGCGAGCGAGTGAACAAAACATGGCATTTCAGCGATGACTCATCTGAACACCTTTGATTGGTCATTGCATTCATAAACTCAACAGAATCGTGTGTGATTGGTTATAATCAGGGCCGGATTTACGCATAGGCATTCTAGGCACGTGCCTATGTTCGCTCGTCCAGGGGGGGGCCCAAACACAATGAAGAGATATATAATATTTTTGTTATACCATGGGATATCTACAACAGTAAAAGAAACCAAAACCCCAGAAGACATTGAGCAAATAAATATAACAAACCATAGGGTAAAATTGACAAACTATTTTCATGTCTTCAACCTTTT
This sequence comes from Sinocyclocheilus rhinocerous, assembly GCF_001515625.1. Lineage (NCBI taxonomy): Eukaryota > Metazoa > Chordata > Actinopteri > Cypriniformes > Cyprinidae > Sinocyclocheilus > Sinocyclocheilus rhinocerous. The sequence goes on along the minus strand of NW_015644630.1, from coordinate 8,431 downwards.
TTATGTACGGAAATCAGGCTTTCTCCTGTTCTCTCTAACAGACGCACACACAGTACTGACACGCACTCTGGTCATCAGTGCTGCCCCGCGAATTTATCAATAAAATAGTTTCGCAGCTGAAAAGCTACATGACATTTCTCAGTAGCGAGGTTCTTGAAGCAGTTCAACTTAAAGATTCGCTATTAGTAGACGCTGCAGCTGAATACTGCTGAGAGACGCACAGACGCAAGTATTCAGGCGCGCTTAATCTCTCTCTCTCTCTCTCTCCCTCTCTTTCGCTCTCTCTCTCTCTCTCTAATAACTGCATTAGCCTGCATTATGGCTCAAGCCTCTGTTATTAGCTCTAAAATTACGTTTTCGAATTTGCATGGAAGGTTTGGGATGAGGTGCGTAAAAAATTAGTTCGTTCAACACACAGAAGATTTCAGGACGGAAACATGTCAAATGTCTTGAAACAAATCATCTGAACAATTGATGTGTGATTGTGACTCCAAGCCGTTAAAATTATTAGAGAAATAATGCACTCCCGAAGTGGTTATGTGGCCACGACGCAGCACATATTAATGGAATGATCTTTCTCAGTTCTCAAACACATTCGATTTTTATTGACTGAACGCAAGCGCTTATTGCGATAGAAAACACTAACGATTTCACTGATTAAGAAATATTTTTGTTTGCTTAGGTGGTAATATTAGGCCTATTATATTAATAGGGAAAAGGGGCCCAAAAATTTGTTTTGCCTATGTCACGAAAAGAGGTAAATCCGGCCCTGGTTATAATGCGTAGCGCTGTAAAAAAAAGCGTCTTTCTCTGGCTCAGCGCCAGCCAGAAAACAAACTCAGATTTGAATTTAACAGCTGATGCTGTGCCGCACTGCACCTTCTAATCACGCCGGTGTGATTGTATGACATTTCTTTGCATTTTCATATCAGTATGGTACAAAATTGTCCTATTTAAATCAATGTGATAAACGAGTAAGATCAAAATTAATCTCAAAGTAATCTCTGATTATATTATCTAAAATGTGTAATGTAATGGATTACGTTACTAACTACAATTTTTTTAATGTAATTTGGAATCAGTAATGGACTACAATTTGTAAGTAATCTACCCAGCTCTGTTTATAAGGAGCTATTCCTTTAACCGCTCCTACAAACTCCTATAAGTTTGAGTGGCTTTAGTGAAAATGGTTTCTTCACCATGACTTGAAGGAAACTCAGTTTTCAATTTCAGAAACAGAAATCACTTTTTTAATCAATTACTCTGACATTGTTAACTTGTAGATAACCTGCTCCCTTTTTTAACAAGAAGTTTACTGACAGTCTGTTCAACAGACAGCTTTTTTCGGGCTCAACATGATGATAGAGGAAACTCGGGTTCTGTTACCCTATGTGGATAATGAGAAAATGGTGATGTTGTCAGTCCACCTGCACAAAAAAAAAGGGGCTACCATGCATTACTGTAATGACTACAAATTAAAGACAAAGTAAAAACGTGTGTAGCTCGTGACAGGAGACATAAGATCTAAGAATAATCATTTTTCATGTTGTGATAGGTCTTGCTGATAAGCATAGTCCTATCACAGTAATCAGATTGTATTGGATGTTGTGAAATTTCATGGTGAGAATTCTTATATTGCATCTAAAATTGTTTAAGCATAGGCTGCATAGAGTATGAAACTGTTTTTGCTGCATTTCAGTTAAGATGCTGAAGTATTATCTGACATCTAAATAGACATGTTTTAACTAGTAGATTCAGTTTAGGTTGAGTGTAGGTAAGAGGTTACGTTAGAGGGTAAGTTGTGAAAAATAACAAATACACTTACATTTATATGATAACATCTACTACAAAATATAGTTTAGGGCTTCATTGGGGTTACGAAAGTCGTCGGCAGCGCTGTACAGGACTTGCTCGATCAGAATGTCTCCAAAGAAGTGTGCTTTTGGATGTGAGGGAAAGATAACCTTGTTCAGCTTCCCAAAGAACCCAGCATTAAGGGAACAGTGGATGCAGTTTGTTTTTCCAGGACAGCGACAGAGTTTCGCACGTGTGTTTGTTCCCGTCATTTCAGTGACGAATGTTTTATAAACAAGGCCCAGTTCGACGCTGGATTTGCAGATCGTTTGATACGGAAAGATGGAGCTGTCCCAGCGATAAAAGATCCCGGTCATGAGCTGGAACCTCAGGCGGTGAGTAAAACGGCATCAAATTTCTGTGTTTTGTTGGCAATCGGCGCGTAAGTGCTCGGGACTCTTTAGCTCCGTCCACGGCACGCCTCCAGGAGCTCGGCTGTTTTTCGGAGAGAATTGTAAAGCTGCATCTTTCCTTTATAAATCTGATCAAACGAAAGACTCTTCGAAGATATGAAGGATGCAATACTACTATATAGGTACTCAAGATTAACATGAGATTGGCGAAAATGTGTGTTATGTCCCCTTTAAGTTCTTGTTATTTAACAGTTACCTGTGTAAGTGTTGTAGTCCTTTGTTATTTTATTATTTATTGCTTTACTGTATCACAGTGTTGGCAACTCTTAGAGATTTGCCTTGAAACATTGCCGTGACAGAGTCTTCACAGATGTCCTTATTTTTTATATTTGGTTAAATATAAGCTTTGTGCAACACTTCTTTACATTATGCCAATTTGACATGTATTACAATTTTTTTTTGCAATGTATTTTTCTCTAATTGTGATCACAGGTGAAAATTGCATCAGAGGGGGAGGACTTTTCTGCTCCCTCATGTACTGCAGGGACAACTTTGCAAGCAAATGCAAAATAACTCCAGAAATTCGTCGACTCCTGCCCACAACTGAAAGGAAAAATTGACAGTATGAAGAGGGCAAACAGGCCGTTGTCTTTTAAAAATGCATTTAGAACATGATTTTTGATTTTTTTTTTTTACTGTTCTTTGTACTTTGTATAAGTGGTTGTAAATTTGTTTTGTTTTTTTCTGCATTCTAGTTCTGTTCTTGGAAAAGTTATGTTAAAATTTTGTTAAATAATTAAAATATTTATTTGTTAACTTAAGGTCTTTGGACCTTGCATTTAATTATGTAATGAAGTTCATTGTTAATAACTTTGAAACAAATCTATTGTAGCATAACTAAAATTGTTTAATGTTACACTTACCCAGTAACTGCATATAAAAAAGAGTGTAACAAGGCACACTTTAAATTACAGTATGTGGATGTTACACTTACACAGTAACTACACATAACAAGAGGGTAAACTTAAGGTCTTTGGACCTTGCATTTAATTATGTAATGAAGTTCATTGTTAATAACTTTGAAACAAATCTATTGTAGCATAACTAAAATTGTTTAATGTTACACTTACCCAGTAACTGCATATAAAAAAGAGTGTAACAAGGCATCACTTTAAATTACAGTATGTGGATGTTACACTTACACAGTAACTACACATAACAAGAGGGTAACAAGGGATCACTTTAAATTACAGCCCACAGATGTTACACTTACACAGTAACTACATGGAACAAGAGGGTAACAAGGGATCACTTTAAATTACAGCCCGCGAATGTTACACTTACACAGTAACTACATGTAACAAGAGGGTAACAAGGGATCACTTTAAATTACAGCCCACAGATGTTACACTTACACAATAACTACATTTAACAAGGGTGTATGTTCATAGTAGTGTAAGGAATTTAACTCATTGAATTTTACAATGAAATTAATTATTCAAAAGACCTGATTAGAACTGATTTCAAATTTGATAGTTTACACTTTATCAACTACTCGTCCAGCGAGACGTTAACGTCCGTGTAATACATGCTTTTAATAAGTTGCTAGCAGCTAGCTAGGTAACGTGATCTTGGCAGAGTTTTAACTTTTCAAAATTTCACGACACCAGACAACACTTCTTTATAAATGAAACAAGAATTTATTGGCTATTCTAGATTACATTAAACTAAGCTAAAACACACACACACACACACACACATACAGTTCTGAAGAATGACAGTTAACGGAGTTTGTATGAAGTTCCCAAAGTTCTAACTCGTTTTCCACAAGTTCTTTTAAATTCAACCTGAGAGAATCACAAAGCAGAGACTTGGCTTATCTTTACTGCTTAAAATCAATCAGCAGCGCCAGTTCAGCAGATAGAAAATTTAGTTTGTTACTTGCGTTCAAGTTGACAGTTGATGTTTCAACTGTTTCCTCGTTGCTGACAACAGGCTTCCTGGATGGCTGCTTGAGGGAATTCCGTTGCTCACAAGACATCACGAGGTATCTATAGGTTGTGAAATAACTCTTCAGTCCTGATACAAAAGATCTCTGTGTTATCTCCTGATTGGATTAGTTTTTCATCACTCCTCTGAGTAGATGACGGCAAGACTGGCAGGAAGTCGACCCAGAATATTGAAGTCATGTGCTGGGGTGATTAGTTTAGACCTCATGATGGTTGATTCCATGGCATATCAGTGTCTGTTATAGATAGGAATCCCTACAGTAGTTAAGAAAAATGTTTTAGTACATTTTATTCTACTTGCCTTAAACCACATACGGAAGCTCAAGTGCACCAACAGCACTACAGGCAAAAGTATGTTTATACACTATCACAGCAGTGAAAAATCTCAACTGTAGTTAATTTAGTGAATTGAATTTCACAACAATTTCACTCAAATTCATAAACATTGGTACTGTAATTTTAAAGTGATAGCTGTAAAAAAAACAATTCTACAGCATATATGCCCAGCAGTGTGCTGTATTTTTACAGTACAATTGTAATTATTAATTTACAGTACTCTTGTAAATTTACAGTCTTACTCAATTACTGTAAATTTTACAGTACATTTTTTACAGTGTGGGATCATGGAGATTACTAAAGTATGGGGAATTGATGTAATGAATTTATGCTATGATTTGGTTCAGAAATTTCCATATGAAAATTTACCTTATGAAAGAGCATTGCATATGGTAATCTCAGCAGCGAGTCCGTCTGCAGCATTGTACCATCGAGGTGCAATACAATGGAAAACTAGATTACCTGTTTCCAGCTGCTCCCAGGATATAACATCATAATACACAACACATGTATATTTACTGTATAATTTATGTTTTTTGATACCTGTAGTGCTGTTGGTGCACTTGAACTTCCGTATGTGGTTTGAGGCAAGTAGAATAAAATGTACTACAACATTTTCTTTAACTACTATGCAAACATACACCCTTGTTATATGTAGTTACTGTGTAAGTGTAACATCTGCGGGCTGTAATTTAAAGTGATCCCTTGTTACCCTCTTGTTACGTGTAGTTACTGTGTAAGTGTAACATCCGCGGGCTGTCATTTAAAGTGATGCCTTGTTACCCTCTTGTTACGTGTAGTTACTGTGTAAGTGTAACATCTCACTTCACACACACACACACACACACACACACACAAAATGCAAAATATGCAACAGGGCTGAAGAGGTTTTAACCACAGTTTTTGTAGCACAACCATGGCTGTTTTGTGGTACCCATGGTTTAACTATAGTAACAATGTTTCTTTTTTTTTTCTTTTTTTTTTTTACTATGGTATAAACACGTTTAATTTTCGTAAGGTACAGGGTATACCCAGGGGTTAAGGTGAGTTGGAGCCCATCAGAATGGAGTTGACTGTCACCTACTGACTGTGGCATATTCTCTATTTTGTTTTACTATTAAGCTCTTGTTTGTTATTTTCCAGTTACCTGTGTAAGTTTTCTAGTCCTTTGTTATTTTATTATTTATTGCTTTACTGTATCACAGTGTTGGCAACTCTTAACGATTTGCCTTGAAACATTGCTGTGGAACAGAGTCCTCACAGAAGTCCTTATTTTTTATATTTGGTTAAATATAAGCTTTGTGCAGCACTTTACATTATGCAAACTTGACATGTATTAAAGTTATATATTTTTTTTGCAATGCATTTTTCTCTAATTGTGATCACAGGTGAAACTGCATCAGAGGGGGAGGACTTTTCTGCTCCCTCATAT
>NW_015644630.1:0-2143 GCF_001515625.1 Sinocyclocheilus rhinocerous | reverse complement strand
TTTTTTTTGCAATGCATTTTCCTTAAATTGTGATCACAGGTGAAACTGCATCAGAGGGGGAGGACTTTTCTGCTCCCTCATATTCTGCAGGGACAACTTTGCAAGTACATGCAAAAGATCTCCAGAAATTTGTTGACTCCTGCCCACAGCTGAAAGGAAAAATTGACAGTATGCCCATTAAAAATAAATTTAGAACATGATTTGTTTGTGTTTGTTTGTTTTTACTGTTCTTTGTATAAGTGGTTGTAAATTCGTTTTTTTCTGCATTCTAGTTCTGTTCTTGGAAAGGTTTTGTTAAAATTTTGTTAAATAATACAAAATATTTTTTTGTTAACTTAGGGTCTTTGGACCTTGCATTTAACTACTATTGTTAATAACTTTGAAACATATCTATTGTAGCATAACTAAGATTGTTTAATGTTACACTTAGACAGTAACTACACATAACAAAGGATCACTTTAAATTACAGCCCACGGATGTTACACTTAAGACAGTAACTACACATAACAAGGGATCACTTTAAATTACAGCCCGCAGATGTTACACTTACACAGTAACTACACGTAACGAGGTTAACAAGGGATCACTTTAAATTACAGCCCGCGGATTTTACATTTACACAGTAACTACACGTAACAAGAGGGCAACTGTCACACCCCTGGACTGTCTGTGTTGTGTTTTGCTCCCCATGTTCTCCCCGTGACCAAGTTTCTCCCTCGTGTTTCATCATTGCCTTATTTGGTTCTTCCTGTTCCCGTTCCCATTGTGTTTCATTGATTCTAGGTGTGTCTCGTTATCCCCTCGTTCAGTCTGTATATAAAGTGTGTTCTGCCCCTTGTTTCCTGTCCTGTATTGTTCGTCAAGCCCCTGTGCTACGTGTGCGTTCCTTTTTTGTACATGGAACGCACACGTAGCAGTAAACAGGGGCCCCAGAGAGGGCCCCTGTTTACGAGTCAAGCCCAAGGAGTGCTCCAGTCCCCAAGTCAATCCCAAAGAGGGCTTCAGTTCCCACGTCCAGCCCAAGGAGGGCTCCTGTTCCCACGTCAAGCCCAGGGAGGGCCACAGTTCCCGAGTCAGGCCCACGGAGGGCCTCAGGGGACGATATTTTCGCCAATTGTTTTTTTGGGGGTGGGGCATATAGGGATCCGGCCGTAGAGGCCGGGCCGAGTGCCGAGGCCAGGCCCCCTGAACTGTCTGCTCCGCCATGGCCTCCTGAACTGCCTGCTCCACCATGGCTCCCTAGTCTGCCTGCTCCACCATGGCCCCCTAGTCTGCCTGCTCCGCCATGGCTCCCCGAGCTGCCAGCTCCGCCATGGGTACCGCCCTGGAGGCCATCCATCCTGTGTAAGCCTGTCCCTAGAGGCCTCCAGAGCGCATTGGATGTTATGAGGCACGTGGATGCTCCTTCTGGGAGGGGGAGGTAATGTCACACCCCTGGACTGTCTGTGTTGTGTTTTGCTCCCCATGTTCTCCCCGTGACCTAGTTTCTCCCTCGTGTTTCATCATGCCCTTATTTGGTTCTTCCTGTTCCTGTTCCCATTGTGTTTCATTGATTCCAGGTGTGTCTCGTTATCCCCTCTTTCAGTCTGTATATAAAGTGTGTTCTGCCCCTTGTTTCCTGTCCAGTATTGTTCGTCAATCCCCTGAGCTACATATGTGTATTTCTTTTTTGTAAATAAAGACTTTCTTCACGGATTCCCCTATGTCTCCTCGCTCCTTTGCTCCTCGCTCCTTCACAGTAGCAGCAGCAGCGTGATAGCAACAAGGCATCACTTTAAATTATAGCCCGCGGATGTTACACTTACACAATAACTACATATAACAAGGGTGTTACCTCGACGGTACAATGCTGCTGCGTGACTCGCTGCTGAGATGACCGTTTGCAATACTCTTTCATCAGGTAAATTTTCATATGGAAATTTCTAAACCAAATCATAGCAGAAACTTATTACACCATTTCCCCAAACTTTCATCTGTGTTGTTCAGTAATCTCCATGATCCCACATAAAGAAACAGTAGTAAATACTATAGCATATATTCTGAAGTGAACTGTCGTAAAATTTTATAAAGACTTTTAACTTTACTATAATTACTAACTTATACTATAGTATACTACAGTTTACTATTTGTATCAATGTCATG
>NW_015644629.1:10571-26059 GCF_001515625.1 Sinocyclocheilus rhinocerous | reverse complement strand
TTGACAGAAACCTGGCTAAAACCTGATGATTACATTATTTTAAAGTGAGAGTCTACCCCCCAATATTACTGTTATAAACATGAGCCACGTCCAAAAGGTAAAGGGGGAGGTGTTGATACAATTTATAACAATATTTTCAGTATTTCTCAGAGGGCGGGCTTCAAGTATAACTCGTTTGAAGTAATGGTGCTTCATATAACATTATCCAGAGAAACAAGTTTTAACCCCCTGGGGTCGAAACCCGCACCGGTGCGGTCTGTCTTGTATTTTCTTGATGACCTCGAAAAGAACTAAAATTACTCCGTCAATTTTGACTGAAACTGCAAAGGGTCTACTTTTATTTGTGTATAGTCATAATAACAACAAAACAATGTGCTTTTGTAAAATAAATAAAATAAACAGGGTGCGCTCTCAGTCCTCACTGTCTCTGCAAACTGCTTTTAGAAATGCGCCACTAAAATGAACTGAAACTCAGAGAATACTTTACATACAGACATGAGAAATATATCTATAGAAAGCTTGACATGTCTACTCTTAAATGAAGTAACTCTTACCGAAAACAAATATTCTGTGATAAAGTAATCCGTATGAAACCAACGACAGGTCCAGTTTTTCCCATCTGTTCTCATTATCTCTAATTAGATCACGCCCACGCGCTGCTCGCGCTATTGATATTACAAATCGCCATGTGAGACGCGCGACAGGTAAACAACCACATCACCGTAAACAAAGCAACAATGTGTTCATCTCAGATACGTTTCGTTTTTGGAAGAAGACGCTGACAGGAATAAGCCTTGTATTTACCTCAGAAGACGCGCTGAGAGCTTTGTTTACCTCACAAACAGAACGCAAGCGCGACTGGAGCCAGCAGAGGAGATCTTTCATAACGAGTAAGTAATGTTTCTTATTTGCATTAGATAATATGTTGTTGTGACATAAACTTGAACACATTTACTAGTTATACTTTTCCCAAACTATAATTCCAGAATAAAATGTGTGAAATCGAGTGCAACATTTTGAAATATGATAGGCAACCTTTCATTACATCTAAATGTACGGCGTGAGGATGGTTTTATGTCCAATACTATTAACAATATATAAAAGTAATTGTTTACATGATATAAAAGTAATGTCTAAGAATGTTTAGACCAATCATTACTGTGAAATACCCTGTCTGTTAAGAAATTATAGAAAGTAATACTTTTATTTAGCAAGGATGCTTTAAATTGATCAAGAGTGAAGATAAAGACATTTATAATGTTACAAAAGATTTCTATTTCAGATAAATGCTGTTCTTCTGAACTTTCTATTCATCAAAGAAACCTAAAAAAAATTCTACTCAGCTGTTTTCAACAACAACAATATTAATAATAATAGTAATAATAATAATAATAAATGTTTTTGAGCAGCAAATCAGAGTATTAGAATGATTTCTGAAGGAACATGTGACTGGAGTAATGTTGCTGAAATGTTTGAAACTGTTTCAATTTTCATTTAGGACTGTGGCTGCATCACCGGCATCTTGCACAAGGGGAAAAAATGCTTACAATTGTTTATAAAATTATTTTAGGACCGAATACACCACTCTTGCCTTCACTTGCATCTCTCACAGGAAGCGGGCGCTCGTTCAGTTTTCACCTCCATTCAGAATCTTAGAGTAAGTGTGCATTCACTATTTTACAGATGTTACTTTCATTTGATTTATTTACCATTTTTGTATGGTAAAATGTTTGCTATTTGTTAATTGTGTTCTTTGTTTCGATAAATTAGTACTAGTATCAGTGAACATCATAATAATGTTAATAATGTAGTTTGTGTAAACAGCATGCTTACTTTTTTATTTCAGATGTGAGAATAACAGTGTAAAAGAACCTGTTGCAAAGAGAGCCAAAGCAAAGCAGCCCACTCGGTCATGGAAAACAGAGACTGATGTTGACATGTTCCACAGGCTCTGAGATTCCTGCCAGCACAGGAACCTGGACCACAGCTAAGACCATGCGATAATCACACTCCCATGAGTCTCTTCAAAATGTTGTTCAAGTTTCCTGCCACTGTTTTGGATATTTTGGATATTGCACCCATGACGTCTTGACTCTCGTGTTGTTGTTGTTTTTTTTGTTCCTAATAAACTGTTTAACTGCACTCGCAAGTGAATTTCAAGTTATTTTATGTGATAGTTATATGTATTCTAAATAAACTACAAACAAAAAATATATACATTTCTTTTTTCCTCACATTCTTTCTTGTAGCAATTCCCTCTCAGTCACACACCTGACTGAAAGGCTCATTATGCAGCTCATTATGCGGGCCTTTGTCTTCTCAGGTGTGAATCAAAGCATTATGCATGACCATTCACGCCCCCACACATATACCTTTTCTACACAAAAAGTGTCTTAGAAAATTTAAATCAATATATTGTTTTCTGTGAATGAGTAAGATGATTTTCACATCATTTTGAAGCAAAAACTCTAGACTTCAAGATCCAGTTCTCAAAAGTCTTGTGAACAAATGTTCTGTAGGTGTTTTATGGCCTTATTTCAGTGACTTACAGTTACAGTGTTATTAAACTTTAGCCATTAAAATGTTTATAAGCAACTGAAAAAAAAAGCACAATTGTCAGGGCAGATCAAAACTTCTCCAGGGCCCCAAAACACCCTCAGACCCCAGAGGGTTAACAAAAAATAAATCATCAACAGGTGTTGATATTTCTCAACAGCACAGCAGTGATGACTTTATGAACTACTTTACTTCCAAGACCGATACTATTAAAGATAAAATTGTAACCATGCAGCCGTCAGCTACAGTATCGCATCAGATATAGATCCCCTGAGGAACAATTCCACTCATTCTCTACTATAGGAAAGGAAGAGTTGTATAAACTTGTTAAATCATCTAAACCAACAACATGTATGTTAGACCCTATTCCATCTAAGCTCCTAAAATAAGTGCTTCCAGAAGTCATAGATTCTCTTCTGACTGTTATTAATTCATCATTGTCACTAGGATATGTCCCCAAAACCTTCAAACTGGATTTCATTAAGCCTCTCATCAAAAAAACACAACTTGACCCCAAATAACTAGTTAATTACACACCGATCTCGAATCTCCCTTTTCTGTCCAAGATACTAGAAAAGGTAATATCCTCACAATTATATTCCTTCTTAGAGAAAAATGGTATCTGTGAGGATTTCCAGTCAGGATTTAGACCGTATCATAGTACCGAGACTGCTCTCATTAGAGTTACAAATGACCTGCTCTTATCATCTGATCATGGTTGTATCTCTCTATTAGTGCTATTGGATCTTAGCGCTGCGTTTGACACTATTGACCACAACATTCTTTTGCATAGACTAGAAAACTTGGTTGGCATTAATGGAAGTGCATTAGCATGGTTCAAATCGTACTTATCTGACAGCCATCAATTCGTAGCAGTGAATGAAGAGGTATCATATCGATCACAAGTGCAGTATGGAGTACCTCAAGGCTCAGTACTAGGACCATTACTCTTCACGCTTTACATGTTACCCTTGGGAGATATCATCAGGAAACACGGTGTTAGCTTTGCGTTCAACACGATTGACCACAACATTCTTTTGAATAGACTAGAACACTTTGTTGGCATTAGTGGAAGTGCATTAGCATGGTTCAAATCGTACTTATCTGACCGCCATCAATTCGTAGCAGTGAATGAAGAGGCATCATATCGATAACAAGTGCATTATGGAGTACCTCAAGGCTCAGTACTATGGCCGTCACTTTTCACGCTTTACATGCTACCCTTGGGAGATATCATCAGGAAACACGGTGTTAGCTTTCACTGTTATGCTGATGATACTCAGCTCTATATTTTTTTGCGGCCCGGCGAAACATTAGTCTGTTTCTTTCTTATTCCGAGGTTTTTCTACATATTTTTCTTATGACAATGTATACATTCACTGAACATTTTTCCCTTCCAAACACATCAATACACCATTGAATCACTATATTCCAACATGTATACTAAATAGACATTTTTTAACTCACTGATTCCCTTGTGTATTAATGATATTTCTCGTTTTTTTTTCAGGTTTCCGTCGGATGACGCAATGATGGCCTACTCCACTGGATTTCAACGCGACGACGGTCACACGGATCAACATGATATAAGTAAGTTCTTTCAAACTACTCAAACTTATTTATCAACAAAATATCTGCAAAATAACTTACACAGTTTGTTCCTCGCAGGCGTATTTCTCAATAAAATCTAATAAATCAAGATTTCATGCAGCTTCTAACTCGCGCTTCTCTTCTCGTGTTTTCTCTCACGTGCAGCTTCCCTAAGGGGCGGAGTCAGCTTGACCTAATTACACTCGATTGGCTGCTCACCTGTGCAGCACAGACCTAGAGCTCAAAATAAAATTAAAGTTTTACTGTCATTATTTACTTATTTACTTCCCGTCTTACATTGTAAGTAACCCATATCTAATGGGAAATATATATACATTTAATCTTTTATCCTATTATTTCCTTTTACATTACTTAGTTATTTAACTTAACTGTATTCATAACTGACTCAGACTACAAATGTCTTTGAGCCTGGGTTACACCCTCCCCCCCTTAGAACCATGCAAGTCCCTTTGCATGTTGCCAGTAGCTTCATACTCTTGTGATGCAGGACAACTCATATGGGAACAATCTTGCAGGGTCTCTGAAAAGGCTTCATTCAGGCCCTGAAGAAGGGACTGAACTATGGTTATCAAAAGGGTTTCCCAATTTGGGTTAAGTCAAGATTTAGTTTTTTTTCTTTTGTCCGAACAGACCACCTTAACTCATTTCTTGGATGTACAAATTCAATGGCTTCTTCGTCGATTTCCATATATTCTACATCATTTAATTCCTCTCCAGCTGAAATGGACCCTGGCACGGAAGATTCCACATTAAAACTTGGGTTTTGCACTATCAAGGTAGTTGAATGGGTTAAGTCAGCCAATTATTCTCTCTCAGATTGGACTCCAGGATTCCCAGGTAAGTTTTCTTCAGGATTTATAGGTAAGTTCTCCTCAGGGTTTACAGGTAAGTTCTCAATAACCTGTAATTCAGGCATTTCATTCGCTAAGCCTGTTCCCAAGTATTGGGCAATGTCCTCCTTCCCAGGTTGTGTCACTTTGGAAGTATGAACTGTGAAAGACTCGCCTACGACTTCAAATTGGGGTCCTGAATAATAAACTTCCTCTTCTGAATCAGGAGTATCTTCTTCAGGACTTTCACAAATCGCTTTACTGCGCGTTCTGCGCCTGGAAACCAAACTTTGTGTCTCGGGTTTACTCACATCAGAGGAAAGAGTTCCGCAGGAAAGCAACAAGTCACAGTGTAGCGTTCGAGTAGACCCTGTTTGAAACTCAGGACATACTTTGTACACAGGTAAATCGCCATAACGGTCTACCACCACATAAACTGTTTCCTCCCATTTGTCGGCAAGTTTATTCTTTTCTCTCAGTCTAACGCTTCTTACAAGAACTCTGTCACCTTTGTCCAACTCGGATGCTGTCACATGTTTGTCGTATCGAGTCTTATTTTTCTCAGCCATCCTTTTGGAGTTCTCAACTGCAATTCGGAAACTCTCCTCAAGGCTTGACTTTAGGTTATTTACATACTGAGAGTGTGTCACATCTGCCTTATCGCTGAGAGGTAATCCAAATGCTAAATCTACTGGAAGTCTGGGTTGTCGCCCGAACATTAACTCGTAAGGGCTAAACCCGGTGGTTTCATTTCTGGTGCAGTTGTATGCGTGTACGAGTGGCTTCACATACTCCTTCCAGCAGCTTTTCTTCTTGGCCTCCAGGGTTCCAAGCATATTTAGCAAAGTTCTATTGAACCTTTCAACGGGATTCCCCCTCGGATGGTATGGGGTTGTTCTGACTTTCCGCACCCCGGCAATATCACACAATTCTTTGATCAACTGTGATTCAAAATCAGGGCCTTGATCACTGTGAAGGCGTTCGGGATAGCCATAATGACATATGAACTGTTCCCACAGACACTTCACAACAGTCTTGGCCTTCTGATTTGGGGTCGGAACAGCAAGGGCGTACTTAGTAAAGTGATCAGTTATTACCAACACATCCTTAGTTTTACTGTGGTCCAGCTCGAGGGTAAGAAAGTCCATGCATACCGATTGTATATGGCAGTTGGTTGTAATGTTCACGAGTGGTGCAGCTTTTTCGGGTAGAACTTTTCTCCGTATTCATCGACCACATGTTCTTATCTTATGCTCTATGTCTGAAGCCATTTTGGGCCAATAGAATCGATTCCGCACCAAATCCAAAGTGCGGTCGTTCCCCATATGACCAAGGTCATCGTGCAGATGTTTAAGCACATCAGAATGGTATTCTTCGGGTAAAACCAATTGATACATGACCTTATCAGCCACACTCCTCCTTCGATAGAGGACTCCATCGTGGAACTCCAGTCGTTCCCGTTCCCTAAGAAGGTAAGGTAGCCTAGGAAGAGCATCACGGACAGTTCTTGAAGGGGTCTCTCCGGTCTGGATTTGGGTAATGACTTCTCTAATACAGGGATCGGCCAGTTGTGCTCTTTGGATTTCTGAAGGAGATAGATGGGGGATAGTTGGTAGTCCTCCACACTGATCTTCTTGCAAATAAACATCGGGTACTGCAGCTGTCTGCATTTTCAGGGAACTGATAAAAGCAGCAGGTAAGTCATGTGAATACTCAGACCATTGAGTAAGACAACTGTCGCAACTGGCTTTTACTACCTCACTACTGATCTCTTGCTTTTCAGCTTCTGCAGTGAGCCGTTCAGCAAAGGTAAGTATTTGGTTTTCCTCAATGTGAGAAGTATCATCTATAGTGAGTTCTGAATGAGGTCGCGGAGACAACCCGTCGGCATCAACATTCTGTTTCCTACAACTGTACTGGAGTTTGAAATCGTAAGTAGAAAGCGCTGCTAACCACCTATACCCAACTGCATCAAGCTTGGCAGTGGAAAGAACGTAGGTTAAGGGGTTACTCTCTGTCACTACCATGAAAGTACTGCTGTACTGCTGTACACTGTTTATGGGCGGGGTACTTGGATTCGCTAGATGAAAGTCCCTGACTCGCATAAGCAATAACCCTTACTTGCCCATCCTGCTCTTGGTATAGGGCGGCACCTAGTCCTGACGTGCTTGCGTCCGTGTTCAGGATATACGGTAACTTGGGGTCAGTGAATGCTAATATGGGGACAGTAGTAAGTTCCTCAATGATTTGATCAAATGCCCTTTGGCAAGCTGTTGTCCACCTACTGTTGAAGAAATCCTTTGGATTTCGATAATGTCCATTGTTTCTCGACTTAATACCCTGACGAGTAGGAGGATATCCCGAAGTTAAGTCATTCAAGGGCTTGATCTTTTTGGAAAAATCCTTGACGAAGCAACGGTAATAACCAACGAATCCTAGGAAGGACCGAAGTTCTTTTAAATTCCTAGGAACCGGTCAGGTTTTTACCGCTGCTACCTTGTCAGGGTCTGTCTGCACTCCCTTGTCGGACACTATATGTCCCGGGATTGCCCCTCGGATGGTATGGGGTTGTTCTGACTTTCCGCACCCCAGCAATATCACACAATTCTTTGATCAAGTGTGATTCAAAATCAGGGCCTTGATCACTGTGAAGGCGTTCGGGATAGCCATAATGACATATGAACTGCTCCCACAGACACTTCGCAACAGTCTTGGCTTTCTGATTTGGGGTCGGAACAGCAAGGGCGTACTTAGTAAAGTGATCAGTTATTACCAACACATCCTTAGTTTTACTGTGGTCCAGCTCGAGGGTAAGAAAGTCCATGCATACCGATTGTATATGGCAGTTGGTTGTAATGTTCACGAGTGGTGCAGCTTTTTCGGGTAGAACCTTTCTCCGTATACATCGACCACATGTTCTTATCATATGCTCTATGTCTGAAGCCATTTTGGGCCAATAGAATCGATTCCGCACCAAATCCAAAGTACGGTCGATACCCATATGACCAAGGTCATCGTGCAGATGTTTAAGCACATCAGAATGGTATTCTTCGGGTAAAACCAATTGATACATGACCTTATCAGCCACACTCCTCCTTCGATAGAGGACTCCATCGTGGAACTCCAGTCGTTCCCGTTCCCTAAGAAGGTAAGGTAGCCTAGGAAGAGCATCACGGACAGTTCTTGAAGGGGTCTCTCCGGTCTGGATTTGGGTAATGACTTCTCTAATACAGGGATCGGCCAGTTGTGCTCTTTGGATTTCTGAAGGAGATAGATGGGGGATAGTTGGTAGTCCTCCACACTGATCTTCTTGCAAATAAACATCGGGTACTGCAGCTGTCTGCATTTTCAGGGAACTGATAAAAGCAGCAGGTAAGTCATGTGAATACTCAGACCATTGAGTAAGACAACTGTCGCAACTGGCTTTTACTACCTCACTACTGATCTCTTGCTTTTCAGCTTCTGCAGTGAGCCGTTCAGCAAAGGTAAGTATTTGGTTTTCCTCAATGTGAGAAGTATCATCTATAGTGAGTTCTGAATGAGGTCGCGGAGACAACCCGTCGGCATCAACATTCTGTTTCCTACAACTGTACTGGAGTTTGAAATCGTAAGTAGAAAGCGCTGCTAACCACCTATACCCAACTGCATCAAGCTTGGCAGTGGAAAGAACGTAGGTTAAGGGGTTACTCTCTGTCACTACCATGAAAGTACTGCTGTACTGCTGTACACTGTTTATGGGCGGGGTACTTGGATTCGCTAGATGAAAGTCCCTGACTCGCATAAGCAATAACCCTTACTTGCCCATCCTGCTCTTGGTATAGGGCGGCACCTAGTCCTGACGTGCTTGCGTCCGTGTGCAGGATATACGGTAACTTGGGGTCAGCGAATGCTAATATGGGGGCAGTAGTGAGTTCCTCGATGATTTGATCAAATGCCCTTTGGCAAGCTGTTGTCCACCTACTGTTGAAGAAATCCTTTGGATTTCGATAATGTCCATTGTTTCTCGACTTAATACCCTGACGAGTAGGAGGATATCCCGAAGTTAAGTCATTCAAGGGCTTGATCTTTTTGGAAAAATCCTTGACGAAGCAACGGTAATAACCAACGAATCCTAGGAAGGACCGAAGTTCTTTTAAATTCCTAGGAACCGGTCAGGTTTTTACCGCTGCTACCTTGTCAGGGTCTGTCTGCACTCCCTTGTCGGACACTATATGTCCAAGATACCTGACCGAGGTCTGTGCAAAGATGCATTTTTCTGGGGAAAGTTTCAAACCGTATTCTTTGAGCCTCTTTAAGACCCTCAGCAGCCTTTCCTCGTGTTCTTCCAAATCCTTGGAAAACACAATTATGTCATCTATAAAGACGATAACTTCACGGAGATTGATATCTGCCATACACTTTTCCATGATTCTCTGAAAGGTGCTGGGCGCATTAGTGACACCTTGAGGCATACGGTTAAACTCGTAGAACCCCACAGGACACACAAGCGCAGTCTTTGCTTTGTGCTTCTCCTCTACCTCAATTTGGTAGAAACCAGACTTCAAGTCGAGTACTGAGAACCACTTGGATCCTCCCAAAGCCATAAAAGTGTCCTCCAATTTTGGGAGCGCATAAGCATCTTTTATGATTCGTTGGTTTAATTTCCAACAATCTACACATAACCTAATGTCGCCACTCTTTTTCCTCACAACAACAATTGGTGAGGAATAGGGAGACATTGATTCTCGTATGACCCCTACGTCAAGCAATTCCTGCAGATGTTTCTTTACGGCCTCCATGTCTTCCGGGTGTATAGGCCTTGGCCGATGTTTGAATGGTGTCTCGTCCATGAGGTTAATTTTATGTTTAACCTTATCAGTGCACCCAAAATCTTGAGGATGTAAGGAAAATACATCTGGCATCTCCCTTAACTGTCCAATAAGCCTGTCTTTCCATTTTGGTGGAATGGGCGAATTGCCAAAGTTGAACTCAAGAGAGGACTTTGGAATGGGTTCCGTTTCATCCACTTTGTTGGACTGTTTATTTAAAATCACAGACTGGACAGCCTTTAATTCAGCTACAATACATCTGGAAGGAATTGTAATGTCCAGGAACAGGGGAACCGGTCCTGCTCGGCAGGGGTGAGACTGGTGCCCGTCGGGTACTTGTTGGCTCGGGGCGCAGCTCATAGGCATGTTTGAGCTCCTCTTTGACGCTGTCGGACTCCTCTTTGATGTAGTCCAGCTGTCGGCTGATCTAATTTCTCGACTCATCCAGGTGAGTTTCAAGGGCTTTAATTCTGCTGTTCTTGTCTCTGAAGTCAGCCTTTGCCTTTTCCAGGAGCTGTTCTGCATACTGTAGCTTGTTGGAGACATCAACGTAGTCTGCCTTGCCTTATTCCATTTCTTGGGTAGTAGCTGCTCTTTTAGCCTGGTGATCTCCTCCTCGGCGCCTTGTTCCATCTCATCGGGCCCTTCCTGTCATCCCTGAGCCTCCAGTTCTAGCTGTTCGATGCGTCGTTGGGCGCGTGTCAGCTCCTGCCGGAGATGGGCGGTGTGCCTGTCGCTCAGCTTGAGGGTGGCGATGAGTGTGTGACTTAAGGAGCCAGTGATCGTGGCTAGTTCTTTGTGACTGTAGCTCTGACTTGGGTCTTGTCTCATAAGGCTTGTTATGTTGTCATCCAGCTGGTCCTGTGTCTGATGCCTCAGTGTTTCAGCAGCCTTAGGTAGGAGGCTGTCTGTTGCAACACTTAGCCATGTCTCGAGGTCCTCCCAGTGTCCAACAGGGTCTGTTGTGCGAGACATGTTTTGACGTGGTGAGGGAGATCTAGAAACGAGACTGACACAGACCTTGAAGAGGAGAAAAACAAAACACACAGCAAGGCAAAGCAAAGGTGTAAATGTGCAATGTCAGGTGTGGGCTGATGTTGAGTGTGTAATGGGCAGGTGAACGTGGTTCTCTGCGACTGTGATCTTCTGGTGGACGTGCTTCTAATTTGTAGTCTCTGCGGGGGACAGTAGTAAGCACACACAGGTAGCACAGCTAGAGAACAGAGGGAGAAAAGAAGAATAAAAAACAGAGCAAGGAATAGAATAATAATTGGCTGCTTCCACTTTTCCTATACGTTTTTTTTTGTAAAGAAAGATTAGAGCTAATGGTAAGATGAGAGAGAAAGACAAAACAAAATACCCTTTTCTGGTTGCAGAAAGAGTACAATTAAATTTTCGTCTCTTTTTTTGTTGTTGTTAAGTTTGATTTAGAAGGATGCTTCTAGACATGGGTTTGGAAATGGGGATTTCTAAATACCAGGACTGTGATTGTTATTAGATTGTCTGCTTAATATCTTCTAACACTTTCTTTGTCAACATTCTACTAACCCTAAACCTACCCTAACGTAGTTGCAAATTAATGAGAATTAGTTGACATGTAGTTGACATGTAGTTACAAAGTTACTTATAGTTAATAGAATGTCTAAAGTGGACTATCGAAATAAAGTGTAACCAAAACAATAACAATGACAGTATCGGTTTCTCAGCTGCTAGGATTGACAACCATACACCAATTAGTTAGTTTCTAGATGTGTGTTTAAAATTTAGTGGACGCCTATCCCCTTGTTGACCTGCTTTAGCCTTGGCTGGTAGGATCCCAGGATGAGAAGGGAAGGTAGGGTGAAACGAAGTGTTCAAGTTTCACAAATATTTGTTAAATGTTTCTAAAGTTATCTGCTTTTATGATTCTCACAGGTACAATCACAAAACAGCAGCAGTAGTCAAATCAGAAGAAGACAGCTGAGAGAGAGAGAGAGAAGAAGAAGGAGAGGGATGTTACTCCCAATGTTAGGAAAAATGGCAGGGTTGACAAAGTAGTGGCGCTGTTGGGTCAATACACCTAAGGGGTTGGTTTTGCTGTGTTATTAGGAGGAGACTAACTGACCTAATTATTGAGGAAAACCCTAATTTTCTTTTCGGGTTTTACTAACTGGATGGGCCAATGCTCCAAGCTAGGCTTGGTGGTGAGTTAAATTGGTCCAGTGGAGTCCAGTGGCAGGGCGCGCACCAGGTTATGTCAGAACAGGTGGCTCCGCTCACTGTGACCCGCTGTGGTGACAACCGTCACTTCACCGACCAAGCACTAGGGGGAGCGCTATCTACTAACGGGCTTAAGCAAGGGAAAACCTATGAAAATTTAGCTGAGTAAATTAAATAACTGAAGGAGAGAGAGAAGAAGGCCTAACAGGTAGACAAAAACTTAACTGCGAATTAAATTAAACTTTTAAATCCGTAATGACAGTTAATGATTAAAATTGAATGATGTAATCATGTGTAGCAAATCAGCTCATGGGGAAATATGAATAATTAATCATAGCTAGTTATAATTAATTATAAATATTTAGATCCGCTGTAGATATTTACTTGACCTCTCAGGGTCAACTGTCTGTCAATTCTAAGAACGATTCATATATACTAAACATGGTAGGGTTACATATAGGTAAGATGACAGGAACGAGTGGTTCCATCATAAGCCTGTATAAAATCTCAAAGACAACATACACAATGACCTGAAGGATATGTGTGTTCATTCAAAGAAAGGTTTTCCTATTAATTAATTAGAGAAGAGTCCATTTTTACTGTGCACTGTGGATTTCCTATGGAAAATGTAGTGCGAGGGGAAATTCTCAACATGGCATTAGGTCGTAAATGTATCTGGTCTAGCAAAGGTGTCGTGTTTGCCATGGTAACCAGTGTCCTGGGCCTCGTTCACAGACATCTTGGCACCCAGTATGTTTATTGGGTGAGGGGTCTGTGAATGTTTGTTAATCTAATGAATAATTGATTTGTTAAATCAAATGAAAAATGGTGTGTCTGATTGGTCCAGACGCTACACATTAAAATTAAAAAAGAGCAATTATAATAAAATTAATCAACTGTATCATTGAAGTGGGGACGTCCAAACCCTTATTAACTATAAATGAAATTAAAATTTAAAATCAGTAAGGACAATTAATGATGAGAATCATGAGGTCAAAGGAACTGCCTGAAGAGCTCAGAGACAGAATTGTGGCAAGGCACAGATCTGGCCAAGGTTACAAAAAAATTAAGTAGTTAAATTTTGAAATTAAAGTTCCAAATCAAGATGATAGAAAATTATCAATATTCCCTGATGTCATCAAAATCAATAAGAGCAGTTATAATTTAATTAATCAATAAGTATTATTAAAGTAATGAAACAAACCGCAGGAAGACCCTTATGCCGAGTTCACACTGCACGATTTTCAAACTCGTTAAGACCACAAAATGCTACGTGCTAACCGCTAGCCTTCAATGCTACTAGCTTTACATAGGCTTCCATGCAAACGCGTTAGCTTCAGTTAGCTTCGTTTATGCTAGGCTTTTGTTTACAAATTGGTATGTTTCGCCGGGCCGTGAAGAAATATAGAGCTGAGTATCATCAGTATAACAGTGAAAGCTAACACCGTGTTTCCTGATGATATCTCCCAAGGGTAACATGTAAAGCGTGAAGAGTAACGGCCCTAGTACTGAGCCTTGAGGTACTCCATACTGCACTTGTGATCGATATGATACCTCTTACCTCGCCACTCCACCCCCATACTGCACTTGTGATCGATATGATACCGCTTACCTCGCCACTCCACCCCAGAGCTCGCTCCAGTGTCGGCTCCAGCCCACGAGGGGTCCTGTTCCTGAGTTTAGCCCAGTGAGGGCACCTGTCCCCGAGTGTAGCCCAGAGAGGGCTCCAGTCCCCGAGTTTAGCCCAGAGAGGGCTCCAGTCTCAGCGTTTAGCCCAGATAATTTTCCAGTCCCTGTGTCTAGCACAGAAAGGGCTCCAGTTCCCATGTCCAGCCCAAGGAGGGCTCCAGTCCCCAAGTCAAGTTCAGGGAGGGCCACTGTTCCCGAGTTAGGCCTACGGAGGGCCTTTAAAGACGATATTCTACCCAAGGATTTTTTTTTTTGGGGGGGGGTGGTAGTATGGGTCCATCCGTAGTGGCCGGGCTGAGTGGCAAAGCCAAGGCCACGGAGGCCGTCCGGCCATGGCATCCTGAGTTCCCAGCTGTAGTGGCCGGACCGAGTGGCAAAGCCAAGGCCAAGGAGGTCGTCCAGCCACGGCCTTCTGAGTTCCCTGCTCCGCCGTGGCCTCCTGACCTGTCTGCTCCGCCATGGCCTCCTAGTCTGCCTGCTCCACCATGGCTTCCTGAACTGCCTGTTCCGCCATGGCTCCCCTAGCTCCCTGTTCTGCCATGGCCTCCTGAACTGCATGCTCCGCCATGGCACCCTGGACTGCCTGATCCACCCTGGAGGTATTCCCGTGTCCCAGTCCTGCACCAGCCTCCAGGGCTCCCACCCCCCTCCCTGGTGTAATTGTTACGGCGCGGGATGCACCTTCCAGGACGGGGGAGTAATGTCAGACTCTGTTCCGTGTTTTGTGTGTGTTTTCCTCCCCACACGTGCTCCATGTCTAGTTCATGCCCATATTTGGTCTTTCCTGTTTCCGGTTCCTATTGTTTATTGATCCCAGGTGTTTCTCGTCACCCCCTTGTTATGTCTTGTGTATTTAAAGTGTTTCCTTTTCTTAGTTCCTCGTGCTGTCTTAAAAGTCTACTCCTCGTGCTGCGTGTGTGTCTCCTGATTCCCCTGTGTTTTCTCCAGTTCGGTTATAATAAAGACTGTGATTATTGCAACTCCTTTGTCTCCGTGCTCCTTCGTTCTGCCACAGCAGCATAACCGTGACAGGAAGGTTAAGGAGAGAGCAATTGTCTCTGGTCACCACCTTCACAACCATTGTCTTTTTAGGAGTTGTCTTGCTGTTTCCTCTCCAGTGCACCTGTTGTCACTTTCATTTTGACCAAAGCAGGTAAATCTGACTCACAATCATTTATTCTTCCTAATTGGACAGATTGATATTCCTTAACCTCATACCATTCCAGTGTGCCGCCCGCGGTACACTGCATGCTTTGAGGGTTAACTTCGTGACATACAAAAACAAACAAAAAATAAAGTAAACATATCATATATCTTTGGAAAGTTGAGATTCTTGTGATTCGAATGACAATCAACAGAGCAAGTACAAACAGTGTCTTTGTCAGACCACCAACAACCAAATAAACAATAACAAAACTGAAGGAACTCACCTATGAAGCCTCCTGTTAGTCCACTAATTCATTATATTCCAACAAAAATGGTGTAGTTACACTGTTTACACTGTAAGGGTTCCAGACTATCCAATTCAGTGAAATATTTAGTCCATAACACATTTATATGTTGATAAACATCCACGGAATGTAGTAGTATCATTTCAAATTAGCCGACGGAGCGATCAAATCTTCGGCGCATTCTGAAGTATAGCTTGTTCTCACATATAAACATTACGGATTTATTGATGTCAAAATAGCCGCTGACCTCTGCCCTTTTGATTGACACCTTAGTTATTTGAACCAATAGCTGAATCTATGAGGTGTTTACAGGCAGCGATAGCCAACTAGCATCCAGGATGAAG
>NW_015644629.1:1569-7303 GCF_001515625.1 Sinocyclocheilus rhinocerous | reverse complement strand
AAAAAAGGTAAACGTGTCATATATCTTTGCAAAGCTGAGATTCTTTTGATTCGAATGATACAAACCATTTTAAGATACAATCAACACAGCAGGTACAATCAGTGTCTTTGTCAGACCAACAACAACCAAATAAACAATAACAAAACTGAAGGAACTCACCTATGAAGCCTCCTGTTAGTCCACTAGTTCATTATATTCCAACAAAAATGGTGTAGTTACACTGTAAAGGGTCCAGACTATCCAATTCAGTGAAATATTTAGTCCATAACACATTTATATGTTGATAAACATCCACGGAATGTAGTAGTATCATTTCAAATTAGCCGACGGAGCGATCAAATCTTCGGCGCATTCTGAAGTATAGCTTGTTCTCATATGTAAACAATACGGATTAATTGACGTCAAAATGGCCGCTGACCTCTGCCCTTTTGATTGACACCTCATTTGAACCAATAGCTTCATCTGAGAGGTGTCAACAAGCAGCGATAGCCAAAGAGCTTCCAGGATGAAGGATGGTGCAGTCCTCTCTTTGATGGACAGTAGATCGATCCAATTGCATCAGAGTTTGCAAATGACTGTCGTTTCTGATAGCCAATGAACTTCTGAAAAAATTAATATGCAGCTTCAGCGGAACGGTTCAACATGTAAAGCACAGAAGTCCGTGAGCAAAAGATTATAGTGACTCGTGCGTCCGTGCGTAAAGAGAGCTTTGAAGGGAGTTTACGGGTGAAAGATGGTTAGAGGTAAAAAAATAACAAAGAGAACGAGAAAAACAAACCTTTTGCTCTAAGAAGTTGTTGAACAATGTGCTCGGCCGGACAATGAAAGTGTTTTTGACGGAGAGAGCGATGTTTCATCCATTGAAGCAGAGGATATGTTTTTGGATGGAGTCAAGTCAAGTCAAGTCACCTTTATTTATATAGCGCTTTTAACAATACAGATTGTGTCAAAGCAACTGAACAGCATTAATTAGGAAAATAGTGTGTCAATAATGCAAAAATTACAATAGTAAACACTAATTTTTCAGTTAAAGGCAGTTCATCATTGAATTCAGTGTCTGCTATGTATCTCGTCACCACGGTAAGCAGGGAGGGGACCAGAGCATATTACAGTGTCTGACATCGTACTTGCATCCTTGGATGGAGGAGACGTCACTCTCAACAAGTAAGTGTTTTATTATATAATATAATTATATTTATATATATTATACATATAATTATGTATATTATACATATTTTACTGTATATATTGAGGTATGTGTTTGTGTTTTGCGGTTGAGGTGTCTTCTGCTAACTTCTCTCATGTGTGTGTGTGTGTGTTTTGAGGTGTTCTTGCTAACTTCTGTTGTGTGTGTGTGTGTTTTATGTTTTTGTGTTTGAGGTGGTCCTGCTAACTTCTGTCATGTGTGTGTGTGTGTGTGTGTTTTATGTGTATGTGTTTTCAGGTGTTCTTGCTAACTTCTGTTGTGTGTGTGAGTGTGTGTGTGTTTTATGTGTATGTGTTTTCAGGTATTCTTGCTAACTTCTGTTGTGCGTGTGTGTGTGTGTTTTATGTGTTTGAGGTGTTCTTGCTAACTTCTGTCATGTGTGTGTGTGTGTTTTATGTGTTTGTGTTTGAGGTGTTCTTGCTAACTTCTGTCATGTGTGTGTGTGTGTGTGTGTGTGTTTTATGTGTTTGAGGTGTTCTTGCTAACTTATGTTGTGTGTGTTGCTTTTTTATATATCACAGACAATCATCTGACATTGAATCGAATGAAGTCTGGGAGCCAGTCAGCAAAAACTCATATACTGAGGGACATGATGACAGCCCCTCAAAAAAATAGTAAAAAACACTACATAATGTGTTTATGCTTCAGTTACTATGTGTCAGCAATTATTGACAGTGAATCTGGATAATAAATCGAATAGGTCTAAGTGTAACCTTTCATTAAAGCCCAAAATTATGACTGTACATTAAAGCATTCAAGAATTGCAGCATTTTATGTGTCGTTGGTTACAAAGGGTCATTTGGAGTCTCCAAGTGGCCTTTTTTGGGAAGCGCCTAGACATAAATTTAGATAAACGTGTAAAACACAAATTTTCTAAGGTATTGTTATCAAATCTGAAATTTGGCTTGGTAAGGCTTTATTCTGTGATCCCATTGTATATTCCAGCTAATAGCTCCCAGCTATAGTCATCTGCAGGCATTTGTTTACAAAAAAAAATGTAGGCGGATTTTTTTTTCTTTCTTTTTCAGTGTGTTCAAAGTTCTATTACTCAATACCAATAACAGTGATTCTGTGTTCTGTTGAGGAACACACCTCAGAGTGTCACCTTTCAAAAGAGATCAAAACCTGCATATACTCCAAATGGTTCGAGAACATCATGCAATTTACTTTGGGTATGCCTTTTTTAGGCGTTTTAGGCAAATTTTACAGGAATGCTAATTAAATGTAATTGACTTGTCATACTGTGATGATTAAGTGATCCTTTAATATTTATGAGTAAGTGTTTGCTTAATTTTTATGAAAACTCCAATCTGATTGGCATCTGATGCAGTCTGATGCAATTTCCAGTTTCTAAAAGGAAATAAATAAATAAATAAAGTGTTCAAAACAAACAATAAAAAAATAAAAAATAGTTCATATGCCTTGCCTTGAAATCTAGTTACATACCTGAGTTACCTATTTTAACTACATTTTTTTTCAACTGTTATGTCTACACGTCATTACTCTTATCAGGGAATCTCCTCTTCTTTTTCTTTTTTTTTATAATCTCACAAATGCTAGCTGTCCATTGATCAAAATGTGAGGAGTGCTAACTCAGCTCTGCCTGACATTTTCCCCCGACTTCCTTGTTTGTGCATAACCTGTGTGTGACCTCCTCGTTGGTTTGTCCCAGCCAAACTCACCATGACATGAAGGATGACTGAACGTGAGTGGACCCATGCTGGCTGCACTTACAGATGAACACATGATGAATTACCGTCATTAGTTTGTTTTGCCAGCTGCCACATATGGGTCACCACCTAATCTCTAGCTGACATTTTGTCCTGTACTGTATATGCAAATACCTGCCAGTCAATTTTATGTGTGGTGTGCACTGTATGGATTCACTGATTATGTCCCTGAACTGAAGGACACAACAAAGGGGTGAATATGAACAAAATTGTGGGAATCATACATTAAGGCAGGGGTGTCCAATCTCGGTCCTGGAGGGCCACTCTGCTGTAGAGTTTAGCTCCAACCCTAATTAAACACATCTAACCAGCTAATAAAGGTCTTACTAGGCATACTAGAAACTTCCAGGCAGGTGTGTTGAGGCAAGTTGGAGGTAAACTTTGCAGGACACCAGCCGGTGACACTTTATAATAACTTTAATTAATAAGTCATTAA
The DNA here is from genome assembly GCF_001515625.1 of Sinocyclocheilus rhinocerous. NCBI lineage: Eukaryota > Metazoa > Chordata > Actinopteri > Cypriniformes > Cyprinidae > Sinocyclocheilus > Sinocyclocheilus rhinocerous. Next base: position 3,930 of record NW_015644629.1, on the reverse strand, counting down.
CAAACATTATATAATGCTTATCAGACCATTAGTTAATATATATTTACAAAGCTAGAAACATGAGATAATGTGCTTGTTAAAGTTTACTAATAAAATTATTAAACATTACCTAATGATCAACAGATAATTATTTCATGTAAATCAAAATGCTTACAAATGTCATTAAACTTTCAGTTTATATGATCATGCACTTCTTGAAAATCTACACATGATTTTAACAGATATTATACAATGATTAAAAGCTTTTGTAAATGTACAACCATGTCACTCCAATTTTGGCTTTGCTTCATTGGCTCCCAGTCCATTTTAGAATTCAGTTTAAGAATGTGTTGTTTGTTTTTAAAGCTCTTAACGATGAAGCTCCATCTTATCTCAAAGACCTTCTTATCCCTCAGTCATCTATCAGACTTTATAGATCTTCTGACAGGGCTCTTTTGTCTGTCCCTCGTTCCCGCTTAAAAACTAAGGGTGACAGAGCCTTTTCTGTTACTGCCCCCCGTCTGTGGAACCAACTGCCTCTGGACATGCCTTGCACCTTCTATTACCATTTTTAAATCGAGGTTGAAAACATATCTCTATACCTTAGTGTTTTAAACTCACTCTACTTCTGTTTTATTGTTGTCATAATAATAATACATTTTATTTAAAGGCGCCTTTCAAAGCACTCAAGGACACCGTACAGTTGAGTAATAATCATAAAATCAAGACAACAATACAACAAACAACAACTATTGACATTAAATAATCTAAAACTGATCAGAGAAAGCTAATTTAAACAAGTAAGTTTCAAGACATGATTTAAAAGTAGTCAGACAGTCACTTTTTCATATAGATTGTGGAAGAGAATTCCAGAGATTAGGAGCAGCACAACTAAATGCCCTAGACCCCATAGTGGCTAAACGAACAAAAGGTACAACAAGGGAAACAGATGAAGAAGATCTGACAATTTGCTTCGGGATGTAAATATGAAGCAAATCAGAGAGATATGGTGGCGCAAAATTATGAAGAGCTTTAAAAGTGAGAAGTAGAATCATGTACTCTACTCGATATTTAAAAGGAAGCCAGTGAAGATGGTAGTGAACTGGAGTGATATGCTTGATGGAGGAGGTTCTAGTAATTATAAGGGCAGCTGAATTCTGGACCAATTGAAGTTTATGAAGGAGTTTGTAAGAAAGCCCAAAGAGAAGAGAGTTACAATAATCAATGCGCGAGGTAACTAGAACATGTACAAGAATAGCTGTGGAATTTTGTGTAAGAAATGGACGAAGGTGGCTGATGTTCCATAAATGGAGAAACGCAGACCGAGTAATATTGTTCACATGCTTTTCAAAAGATAAAGTACTATCGAGGACGACACCCAGACTTTTAAACTGAATAGATGGGGAGATTAGATAGAGTTATCAACAGAAAGTGAAAAACTATTGAATTTTGACAAATTATATTTGGTACCAACAAGGATAACTTCTGTTTTGTCAATATTTGGCTTGAGAAAGTTCCGCGAAAACCAGGATTTAATCTCTTCTAAGCAATCCAAAAGAGAGGAAGAAAGAAGGGTATAATTTGGCTTAGAAGACAAATAAAGCTGGGTGTCGTCGGTGTTACGGGGCTGACAAGACGTGAGACGTGCGGATCCATATGCAAGCTTTATTAACATCAGAGGAGGTCAGAAACACAGGCAGGGTCGAACGGTGGCAAACAGGTATATGGCGGGCAAGACACAAGAATAGTCCTAGGGCTAGCGTAGGTCAACGATAGCCGAACAGGATCACAAGGGCGAGACTAAAGGGATAAATCCAGGAAAAACAGGCACAGATCAAAAACCGAGAAAACAGACAAGGCAAGACTAGGCTAGGCTAGGAAGCTAAAGAGGGCTCTGTAGAGTAGCTATCACTGCTGGCGATAAGCGCATACAATACTCGGCAGTTAGAAGGAGTGAGATGGAGTGTTATATAGTGAGTGAGTGATATGAAACAGCTGTGTGCAATCAGTGCTGTGCGCAATCAGTGCAATGAATGATGGGATATGTAGTCCGAGGTGATATGCAACAGTGTGTAGTGCGAGAGTCAATGAAAATGGAAAGGGTGACCTCTGATGGCTAGCAGACGGAAGTTCATGGACCGGATTCGTGACACAGACATTCTACTTATACAGTTGAATTCTACTTGACCTGTAGTTGCAAAAGTTATAGTCAACATATTTTCTAAAAGGGACCATCAAAATAAAGTGTAACCCTTTTTAGTGAATCAAAAACAGTGTAGTCCAAATCACAAAAAATTTACTCTTATTAGCTGGTTCCATTTACAAAAATGAACTGAAATATGCCCAAATGAATCGGAGTTTAATCAAATAGTACACTCTTAG
>NW_015644629.1:0-600 GCF_001515625.1 Sinocyclocheilus rhinocerous | reverse complement strand
GAGTTCATAGGTGGCCTCCTTGGCCGGAACAGGACAGGCAGAGAGTTCATAGACGGCCTCCTTGGCCGGAACAGAACAGGCAGAGAGTTCATAGGCGGCCTCCTTGGCCGGAACAGGACAGGCTGACAGTGCGTTGCTGGGCGCCACCACCACGCAAGGCGCTGAAGCGAGCTCGGGAGGTTCGGGAGGTTCTGCAGCATGCGCCGCCACCTCTGAAGAGACTGCAGCGGATACCATGGCCTCAGCAGCGGACGCAGCGGACACCGCTACCTCGGGAGGTTCTGCAGCGTAAGCCGCCACCTCTGGAGATGTTGTAGCCGGTGCCGCTGCCTCTAGCAAATCGGCGGTGGAGTACGCGGCCCAGATACACCATAAAGCAGCCCCCCATATGGGAAGTGCTGCAGACAGGGGAATGAGTTCATGAACAGAAGGGTTAGAGTGAGTGGGTTTGGGGATACCAGCTGTGCGTGCAGATACCAGCGGTGCATCCCTCACACTGGCTACCAGACTGGGATACCGAAGGGCTGACCTTGAGAATCTGGGTTTAACAGACATGACGTGGCATGACTCTGGATGATCAGCTGTGATGCGACGTGATTC
>NW_015644628.1:576-970 GCF_001515625.1 Sinocyclocheilus rhinocerous | reverse complement strand
CTCAAACTAGTGCTCCTCAAACCATTCCTGAACCATTTTTGCTTTCTGGCAGGGTGCGTTATCCTTCTGAAAGAGGCCACAATCACCAGGGAATACCGTTTCCACGAAAGTGTTCATGGTCTGCAACAATGCGTGGTACGTGCGTGTCAAAGTGACATCCACATGGATGGCAGGACCCAAGGTTTCCCAAAGCATCACACTGCCTCCGCCGGCTTGCCTTCTTCCCAAAGTGCATCCGGGTGCCATGTGTTCTCCAGGTAAGCGACACACAAGCACCCAGCCGTCCACATGATGTAAGAGAAAACATGATTTATCAGACCAGGCCAGTTTCTTCCATTGCTCCGTGGTTCAGTTCTGGGGCCTCATTTATAAAGCGTGTGTACGCTCAGATTTG
>NW_015644628.1:0-522 GCF_001515625.1 Sinocyclocheilus rhinocerous | reverse complement strand
CAGCGCTCATATTCATAAAAACTGTCTTTGACGTGGAAAAGTGCTTAGCGTCACGTCAGGGTCTGAGCAAACGTACACACTTTTTCTTGTCGGAGTACTGCATGTTTTTGGAAATGTAAGCTGTTCTTGCGGCTCGCTCTTCTAAATTAAAGATGTAAGCTGTTCTTGCGGCTCACTCTTCTAAATTAAAGCATTTGGTTGATGATTGGTGATCTTTTATATGTTAATGACATTAATTAGGAGTCGTTTACAAAGCAGAGAGCTGAAGTTGTGCACAAGTTCAAGATGATTTGCGATTCATATATTTCACATCTGAAAGAGAGGCGTACGTGTGTTTTCTGTACGTACGCTCATTCTATTATTCGCACATACGCATATCTGAGAGATGATCATGAGATCAAATTTAGTATGGTTTCAGCGCAACATTTTATAAACGAGGCCCCTGATGCTCACGTGCCCACTGTTGGCGCTTTCAGAGGTGGACAGGGGTCAGCATGGGCACCCTGACTGGTCTGCGGCTAT
>NW_015644627.1:328322-333813 GCF_001515625.1 Sinocyclocheilus rhinocerous | reverse complement strand
AGAAGCACTGAGAGGCCCCGGCTTCGGGTCGGCTTGCTGAAACCAATCCAGAGAGTCCATATAGTAGACCCTGTTGAGCTCCTCCGTCCCCTCGGCAGCCAGACGTGGCGGAGCGTCCGGCGCCAGGCCTTCACTCGTTGAATCCTCAAGAACCGGTAGAAGGCTGGGTTCCATATGTAAGACCTAAGTGGATCCCATATGTGTAAAGTCCACGGTATAGCCTCGAACCCGTTTGAGTTGAGTTGAAGCCAATTCTTCAGTTCTGAATTTTGTCCAGTGCTGGTGGCCTCTAAAAGTACATAAAGGTAGTACAATGACTATTTTCATATTGTGGTATTTGGGGATTTGTTTAGGTTACTATGACATTTTTAGTACATAATTAATAATATGTACTAGAAAACCCTCCCATTTCTGAAATATAATCAAGGATATCAAGAATCAAACTTGAATGTTTTTTATTAACAGCGAGGATTGTTAACCATGAGGCATCCATCACATCTGACTGGACAGTGTTTGCCACTTTAGTTGGCTGTGCATTTTAAGTGGATGAACAAATGGCCTTGTGTTTTCTATAGTAAATCAGCTCAGGTAAAAGTATAAATCACACCTGGAATTCTGAGTATATTCAAATTGAGCGTATGGACAGTGTATTTATGCCCCTTTGTACATCGGATCAGTCGTTACATGTAGCAGCTGTTAGAGTTGCACATGGTCTTTTTGGTGCACAGGTTATTTTTATTGAACATATGAGATTGCCAGCTGTGAAAATCAGAGAGCCATCAACACTTCAATGCGAGTCACAATGTTATTTTAAGGGGTCTAGTTTTCATGTCTGTAATCACAGAACAGTTTTACCCAAGGCATGGTGTTGAATCCATTAGCGTCGGTTACAACTGCTAGGTGTGGACGTTGACGGTGTTGAATGGTGTTTGTGTGTCTTGTTTTGGCTTTCACACTGGTGGCAACGATTAAACAAACCTTCTTAACACAAAGCTAGAGTTACAGCCGCTGTGAGTCAATGTAAAAGACTAGCTCACGGTCAAAACAAAAGAGTGTTTTTCTCACCCACTCTTTCGCTATATCTCTTGCCTTCTCAGTTAGTGTCACCTTTTCTTCACAGTGACCAACAGCATCAATGTTTGGCACATTATTCCTGTTGAATTATATACATTTGGCCTACAGATTGGTTTGGAGATTATTTATTGTCATTAATTAATTATTGTCATTATTAATGATAGAAAATGATGGCATCAATTTTTAAGCAGTATCACTTGCAAGATGGCCACAATGTCCTCTTCCGTACGTGTGAGTCTGTGTGTTTGTTTAAAGGTGCATCCCTATTGAAATGAATAGAAAAATGTTTAAAATGTAATTTATAACTTTTTATACAGCAGTTCTATCTGGTCCTTGAATCTGATTGGCTGATAAGAGTGTGATATTCTAGTGATAACAGAACTCCAAACCGCTTCACCGTTTGTATCACTCCGCTTGCGGTATTTCTCACAGCGAATGTCACGGTGGACGCCCAAATCCACTGTCATTTTAAAATTAATATTCTTTTTGTGTCATGGAACGTAGTTTTAAGAGTTTTATAGGCAATAATGTATTTGTTTAGACTTCAAATATGCAGTTTGTTAATAAAGATAACGTCTATTTAAAAAATAGTTTTTGGAGATGTGAGCTCCAGGGCGTCAGTGGCCATTCAGCGCTCATGAACCCGCCGAAAGCAGCCTCACCTCGGCCAGATCTTCTGGAATTTGCTGCTGACTCTGATGTCTCTATAGTGGTTAAACATGAGATATAATTAGTTTTGAGTACCCCCAGTAGCAATTGGGCGGGTTTTGTTGTGAAAACCTGGCAACCCTGCTTTCTACAACAGCTTATAAGACGCAGCCAACAAATGCACTGAGCAGCAGCGCTGTTGGAAATTACCCTTAAAGGGGTCCTATTATGCTTTTTCACTTTTTTAATTTTAGTCAGTGTGTATGTTTGGGCATAAAAAAGATCTACAAAGTTACAAATCTCAAAGTCCACTCCATTTTCATTTAAAAAAAAAAATCCTTTTCAAGAACTACAACGAATGGCTCGTTTGGACTACAGCAATGTTTTCCGGGTTTTGTGATGTCACAAAGTGGCCCATTAGAATATCATTGAAATAATTCCCGCCTACAGAAATTCTAATGTTTGGGGGGGTGGGGAGGTGCGAGGTCATGGTTAGAACGCTTGGTTGAGTGCATCAGACAAGACGACGACGAAGAAGAAGTGCTGCGGCAGAGTTTTTGCCATGTCCTTCCATATCCGTGCGTTCAAAGGTTCTGCGCAATCCTCTTGTTCAATATTCTCGGGGTCTGAATCTGGCTCAAATTGATATGGCAATATTGACGCCATCCTTAACCGGAGCAGACGGAATTTGCTGCTTTGGCAAGGGGCGTGGCAGTACTGAAACACAGTCTAAGCTGTTCGCCAATCACAACGCACTGGGACAGCTAACCAATCACAACACATTTCGTTTTTCGGAAGGCGGGCCTTCTTCAAACCCGGAACTAATCAAGCTGTTTGTGCCAGGCTGGGGAGAAAGGTATTTTAATAATGTAAATTATGTGAAAAATAATGCGTTTTTCGAACCACCAAGCATGAGAGCATGTTCTAGTACACCCCCAAAACAAAATCAAGACTTTGTAAAAGAGCATAATAGGACCCCTTTAACAGGTGAAAGGGTAGTACGACAAAGATATCGCTTTCCTCAGTAGACATGTTTTATTGTGAATATGAGATTGAGCTGAAAAATGAACACTGTATCAGATGCAGGTAATCACACTCGCTCAGTCAATCTCTCTTATAATAATCTACATAATACAGTGAGCTTTTAGTACAGTAATACAATAAGCTTTCATTGAAGCAACTCAACGTTCCTTCTTTACTATTTCTAAAGTGACGTTTTCGAATTAGTAACAGAGGCTTGAGCTCAACTGTTAAACTGTCAAACTGAGATTCGAATCCATGGCGGAAGGAAGTAGTTCCGCACAAAAGAGGGGTTTTAAAGACACTTCATTGTTGTTTCTTATATATTTACACACTCGTGCAGTCGAACTGTTGTATAAACGCAATATCACACTCGTAGTCGTGGAATATGGCTGTATAATGTGATATTGCTCATTTAAATAAGCAAAGTTTTCAGTATCATATTAGTTTTTGCTGTGGTATTTAGAATAGTTATTTATATTATATGTATTTTATTTGTATTGGTATGGATTGCTGAAATTTGACAGCAAGGGATAATAACTGTAAATAATTCTTGCAGTTCCATTAATGATTCTTTTTGTCAAGTTAAGTCAAATCATCTTAATTTTTTATAGTGCTTTAAACAATAGAGATTTTTTCAAACCAGCTTCACAGTATTAAACAGGGAAGTAACCGAATCAGTGATGCAAACTTCAAATATAAGGCAAATCCAAATTCTTTAAATCCATTCAAGTTCAAATCCAACTTTAATTCGAGTTAGTTCAATGTTGATTCAATTCAGCTTATGTAGCAACATTTTCAGCTATAAAACGGCTCTACAGAAGACAATAGCATCGTTATTCAGCTCAATTCTGTTCACATCCAAGAGTGTCATTGCAGTCAAATCAATAACTGAATATAATTTTTTTTAAACCCCAATTAACATGCCAAAGGAGACAGTGGCAAGGAAGTACATTTAATACAGAATTAAATATTTGTTTTTAAAAGAGGCAATTCCATTTCCAAATTATGAGATAAAATAAATAAGTCAAAATACTTTTTAATGACCTTTCAATCTTTTTCATGGTGGAATACTGTAAATGCAATGCAGTAATTATAATATACTATTATTATATTCATTTATTTTTATAAAATAATACTGACAAAATGCAGAATGTCGTTACACGTTGTTATGACCAACCAGTCGGAAGTAAACTTGTTAGGTCTTGGTTGTTTGTCAGCTGTGTTTAATTCACAAAACAGAATCGATTCTTCAAGTCATTTCATTGTGACTATATAGGCCACACAGTCTGTTTCATGCTTTAGATTCAGTTGCAAAGTTGCTGCACTGAATAAGTAGACAATTGCTGTAGTTTTTTTTTATTTTTTTTTTATTTTTTATTTTTTATTAAAGTAGACCTGGTAAGAACCGATTCTTGTTTTCCAAATCTAGTGTGACAAGCCTCTCTGATGCACATTGTGTGTATTGAATTAGTTCAAAGTGTGCTGTCAGGTGTCTTGTGATGTGAACGTTTGTGTTTCTTGATGATGCCATGAGCATGTGCTCCATAAATCACACCGTCTCACGCACGCACACACACACACACACACACTTAGAGATTAAAAGGCCTCGAGCTCCGGGCACACTCTCTTACACACACACATGTTCACATGCAGAGACCAAAAGGCAATTTTCACCAGCATCGTAGTGAGACCCACTTCATTAAAATTGGATAGAGAATGGCGGGCCAACGCCTTCAGAATAAGAGGAGCGAGAAGGTGAGGGGAAAGGAGAAGAGAGAGCGGAATCTGATTTCCCAGCCTCCTATTTCTTTACACCCTTCCCCTGCCATCCGTACCGTTCTGTCAAGAATAGCAGGGGAAAAGGAAGCTCATTACTTGATGTTCCTATGGCTATGCGCTTTGGCTTCTGGGTTGGAGCTTTAGAGCTTGAATTAGCACATGCTCACTGCGTGGCTGGTTTAATTGCGTAGCTTGTGCGGCAACAGAGGAAACATGCCATATTGTCAGAACAAACGCGCGGGCCCTGTGGTTGCTGTCACCGTCTGCTGCACTTTGCTGCATTGCTGCTTTTGTTGTGCTGTGTCTAATGAACTCATTTGGGGCATGCACTTCATGTAGACCTTCACAAACTGCTGTAGTGCTTGACCTGACTGTGCTATGTAAGACAAGGGGACTGGCCATTTAAAGGTTTCTAATTCTGTTGACAGTGGGACTGTGAGATTATTCTCTCAAAACAGAGAACTGTGTTTGAAGAAAATATAATGAGCTCTCAATACCTGAAGTAGAAATGTAAATAGAGAGGTTATGTAATAGTGTGTTTGTTTTGTTTCTTCAAGAAATAATTCACCCACAAATTAAAATTCATTATTTACCCACCGTTGTTTCAAAGCCATATGGTGTTATATATATATATATTAATGTTTTTGATAAAAAAAAAAGATTCATATGCCCACCAAGGCTGCATTTATTTGATCAAAAATAAAGAATATTGTTCACAAATCTGTCTAAATCTGTGTTAGTGAGCACTTCTCCTTTGCCGAGCTAATCCATCCACCTCACAGGTGTGGCATATCAAGATGCTGATTAGACAGCATGATTATTGCACAGGTGTGCCTTAGGCTGACCACAATAAAAGGCCACTCTAAAATGTGCAGTTTTATCACACAGCACAATGCCACAGATGTCGAAAGTTTTGAGGGAGCGTGCAATTGGCATACTGACTGCAGGAATGTCCACCAGAGCTGCT
>NW_015644627.1:303283-327537 GCF_001515625.1 Sinocyclocheilus rhinocerous | reverse complement strand
TATATATATATATATATATATATATATATATATAGTAAGACCAACTTCTGAGATTTTCAAAGCAAAATCATACCTTTGCTTTATAACTTACTGAGGCAACATAATACATGTTTACAAAGTGCATGTAGTAGCCGCTCTCATGCACAAGCTTTGTAGAATGAACCTTCATGATGAGTGATGTTTCGCTCTCAATACCCTACTCTTCCTCTGGACTATTACAAACTAGGTTACAGAGACGAGAGAGAGGTCACCACTCCCTCAGTATTATAGTGACTTGGGACAGTCAGGAACCGGCACTGTAGTTTTCTTGACAAAGTAATTAGATTTGTTTATTGTCTAATGCTGTTACGGCTTGATCATTAATTTATCACAGGTTTTAAGTGAAATTCTCTCTCCCTTGTCTCTCGCTGATCAGTGCACCGTTGGATTAGAGGACATTACCTGTGCAGCGAAACAAGGAGAATTAAATAACACTCAGTGTCATGTTCAGATTGGAAATGGGAAAAATAACCCTCTTTGAAGGCTGTTATTGAATTTCATCAGAGAAAGATAAGCCCCAACATTTCCTGTCTGTTTCCCCTTGCTGCACATTCAGTGCTGACTCTGTCCAAACAATATTACTGTCCTGTTGTATAGCATATCCCTTTTTGTTGCTTCTTTCACTAATGCACACCCACATTTGGTTGAGGGAAATCATTGTCTATAGGATATTCTTGTTGTATGCACATTAGTATATTTTTATGAATTTTATAGCTTAAAAATTGGGCTATATGAGGCATTTTCTCAGAATAATCTCTTTAATAATCATCAGTTATGATAGCTGTTGATGCCACAGTTTTTGGTTCGAATTTATTACGAGTGAACATGTTGTCTGTGTTGTATTAGTGACCAATTCTCTATAGAAATTATGCAAATCAGGCACAATCTATAGTGATCCAAATTTACATAGAAAGGGGCCATGTTTGTGCTAAAATAAATTCAGAAACAGCTTTTAGTGTCTGCTTAACTTAAATTTTGGGTTTTTAATGAATAAGAATAATCAACCGTGTTCAACTTGCCCTTTTGTGTTTCGTGTTGCATTCATATATAAATTGCATTGCAGTTGCATGCATGAATAGGCACAATTATCAAAGATGAAAGTAAACATTGTGCCTGAAAATCCAATTCTCTCCAAGGATTCAGAGAAATGGCATTCCAGATTTATTCAGTCAGTGCCATGGGAATGACACGCACCGGACATCTGCTCTGGTGCGGCAATCCGCTACAGATAATCCCATTAAAATCGCAGTTTATTAAAATGGGAAAACACAAGAAGGGATACTTTCCTTTGCTGCTGGAGGAATATAGTGTTACAGAGGGATGAGTGTATTGATTAATGATGGAACTTGCCAGTGGGTTCCAAGAGAGAACATGGATCCCATGAAGGGACAATATTGCATGGTTGTATTGCACGCTGAATGGTGAGCTGTGTGTATGTGCATAAAAATGGGCAAATTTACTGTAAAATTGTTAAAAGAGTAATATTATGCAGTCAACATGTAATCCATACAGTAATTGTTTTGCACTGTGTGGAGTATATTTTGATTTATAAACTTGAGTACCAGTGGAATGATTTATTATGAAGAATTATACTTCATAATCGTGGCTGTAGATACGTGTTTATCAATTTTTCTTTAGTGTCTCTAATTCATGCCAGAATAATCTGTGTTTATTGGAGAGGCACATTTTACGCAAAGAAATGTATATCTTTATTTAAAAAGCGCCTGTCATTTTTCTATATGTTTGCTCAATTAAAGTATATAACTGGCTGATGAATTTCCATAAATTATAACTGATATATATCCACATTCCCTATGGGAACTTCTACCCGGGATCATTTGCATACATATTGTCTCACACCTTTTGTTTTTCTCCACCTCCTGTACTCAAGACCTTTTCTACAATCTTTTTTACGGTGGAGATGGCTGTATGTGACAGCTAGCTGAAATAATCTCATCTCTGAATCAAACTGATGAAGTATATCATCAGATCGTATTGCATCAGTCAGTATCAGTCAGTCAGTATGTTATTGAAAGAGCATGTAAAGATGAGCTTGAACTTGCTCTGTAGTTAAGACAACTAATGCGTCTAAATTAAGTTTTAGTAGAGAACATTTTTTTGTTTTGTCTTCTAGAAAACTGATCAAATGTAATTTATTCATTTTTTTCTTTCTTTGTGTATAGTCTTTGCTGTCTTTGGAAGAAGGCAGAGTGCTGTGGTGCAGCCCTTATCACCATAACATGATTACTAGTGCCATTTCTCACCTGCTGTTCACTGACATTGATCCTGCTTCCTCTAATGGCACATATTTGCTCTAATGCAGAGTGCTTTGAGAAATGTTTTTATTTCCCTAGAGATAAAGGTCAGGGACAAAAGACATACACAGATTCCAGTTAAAATCAGTTAGAATTCATACTTTTAACACTGCCAGTGAAATCATGAAGATTTGAGTAAAGTGGGTTGCTAAAATACCATTTTTCTGAGGCAAAAGGTTTTGCTGAAGGTAAGATTTTGTAACTCAGAGTGTTGTATTATGGTCATCAACATTTTTTTTTTTTTTATAATTTTTTTATTTTTAATTAGAATATTTGAGCTTTTCTTTAGTTGGACCTTTAGGAGACAGTGACCAAATATTATGTAAGTGTTTCCAGAACCAGAGGAAAACCAAATAGCGAAACAAGGTTTGCTGTATGTAACATGAAAATGGTAATCAGTACCCTGGTACCTATATCAAAATACCATTGCATTACTACCTAATTTCATCACTTTATCATGATTTAATAAGATTTATTCTTCAGGAGTTTCAAAGAGCAGCCATTGCTGTTGGCCATGTTTCTAGCTTATAACAGGAGCAGCCGTCTTCCAGGATGTCTGTGAGCCAGAATACGTTTTTAAGAGGCACCTGTACAGTTCCAGCACTGTCTATTCTTGAAACCTCCTGTTGTATCTGTGGAGAGAGAGTGAGACACTTGCCATGTCAACACCTTTGGAGGTCAGTGTGGCCTTGTCTGTTGCTTCTACTCATCTGTCAGTGTTCTAGGGCTCATCCACTGACCTCTGTGGCCCACATGCATGGACAGTGACATGGCCAGGTCAGTTTTTTACTTTTGAGCTTAAAGGGATAGTTCACCCAGAAATTAACACCCTGTCAACATTTTCTCACCAGTATGCCATTCCAAGCCTGTGTGACTTTCTTTCTAATGTGAAGGTTAAATTAAAAACTGTTTTCTTATCAACATTCTTCAAAATATATTTTATGTTCCACAGAATAAAGAAAGTCATACAGGTTTTGAATGACACGAGGGTGAATAAATGGAGATAGAATTTTCATTTTTGTGCGAAGTATCCTTTTAAATGGTTTTATTTAGGAGATGCCACATGTTGGGAGTGCTTTAGAGATTTTAAATTAGAAATTGTAGTATTGTATTAAAATTAGAAGTAGTTTAATATTACTGTAGTAATAGTCTCATGTTACTGTAAGCAGTATTGATTCACTGCTGTGTAGCAATACATTGAATACAATTATTGTTTTTCATGCATAATAGTGTACATCCTATTTTTTTTTTTAAATCACAAATTGAAATCTCTTTTGTCTCAGTTGTTTCTCCTTGATAGCAGTGCTATCTACTGCAAGTGAAATTAGATCAAATTGATTTTTTTTTTGCTTACTTCAAGTCTCCTGCTTTCAGATTTATTTATTTATTTATTTATTGAGAAAATGACTCTAATCTCATGTCTTTTTTAAAGAGATCTCATTAGCCCCTCAAACGATTTTTAGATATGAGTTTCAGTATGACCTCGAACATTTCTCGTTAAATTTAAGGCTAAATTATCTCAGCTATACTATGGCTATTGAGATATAAAGCACTAATGACTTACTGCAGGTTAACAATTGTCTTATTCATGTCTGTTTAAATGTTCTAAGGAATTTTAGGAGACAGATCTGAGACCAAATATATACTTGATAAAAATGTGCTACATTAAGCCTCCTGAACTATGAAAGAGCAATAAAATCTCCCATTGGGTATGGCGCTATCAAGATATAGGGATTCTTTCATGTTAAACCACAGTACTTTGGTACATCACTATTCATGTAGGTTTTTCAAATGTTGCTTTCTTTGTTGTTGTTGTTGTTGTTATATACCCCCATTTCCTTGAGACATCCAATCACAGTCTTGCACACATTTTGGGTTCTGTGTGTGTAAACAACTATCCCCAAACTCAATCTCCCAGCATTCAACATATCTAGCCACCGTTAGACGCAGAGAGAGGGTGGGGGAAATGAAGAATGTAAAGCTGACCTGTGAGAGAGCAGGTGTCTGGTGCAGAGACGCTGAGGAGGAGGAGGACCCCTTCCATCTTGGCATGAGTGGGTGGATTTCTCTGTTTATCTTTAAGATCTGGCAGTGACAAAAAGGCTGAAAACTGTCTTTTTTCCTCTCTCTTGTATTTCATAAGAGGCTCTCTTATGGCACACTTATGAAATCGTTCTCTTGTGTAGATATCCAGAGTTTAATGTGTGAATTGCTGGATGGCTTGATATAGCCCAGTGGAGCATTTCTCCCATGGTGCTTTGCTGTTGCTTGTACATGTCTGATTTTGAGGACAGTCAGCTATTAAGATTATGGAACAATAAAAACCAGATGTTCCACATTTGATAAATCAAAGCCTCCTGTCTGGTAAACCCTTGCCCAATTATCTTGGTTATATATTACCAATATTTTTTTCGAATAAATTATATTTAAATAAAAGGCAATTAAATACATTTACAGCAGGAATAAATCATAATATATTATTGGCACCCAATTATTGCAACATCCTTTTCCCAAGATAACAGCTCTGAGTTTTCTAATAATGCCTGATGAGTTTGGTGAACACCTGACTAGAGATCAGAGACCATTCCTTCATACAGAATCTCTCCAGATCCATCAGATTCTCAGCTACATGTTGGAGCTTCTTCTCTTCAGTTCACCACACTCATTTTCTATAAGGTTCAGGTCAGGGAACTGGCATGGCCAAGGCAGAAGCTTCATTTTGTGCTCAGTGACACATTTTTGTATTGATTTTAAAAATTTGTTTTGGATCATTGTCCTGATGGAAGATCCAACCACGGCCCATTATAAGATTTCTTACAGAGGCAGTCAGGTTTAGATTTTTTATCTGTTGGTATTTGATAGAATGATGCCATGCATCTGAACAAGATATCCTGGACCTCTGGCAGAAAAATAGGCCCACAACATTAAAGATCCAGCAGTATATTTAACCGTGGGCATAGGGTAAATTTTTTTATCCCTGTTTTTATCCAAAAAGCCCTTTTTTTTTTTTTTTTTCATCTGACCATAGAAGTCAGTCCCGTTTGAAGTTCCAGTCATGTCTGCTGAATATGCTAGATTTTGTTGATGAGCAAGGAGCATTTTTCTTGAAACCCTCCTGAACAACATGTAGTGGTGTAGGGGCTGTTTGGCATTTTCTTTAGGCTTTCTGACCCCAAAACTCAACTAATCTCTGAAATTCTTCAGCTGTGATCCTTGGAGAGTCTTTGGCCACTCAAACTCTCCTCTTCACCATGCATTAGGACGATATAGACACACGTCCTCTTCCAGGCAGATTTGTAACATCTTTAGTTGATTGGAACTTATTTTTCCCCTGATTATTACTTAATTGATGGTGGAAATGGGGATTTTCAATGCTTTAGCTATTTTCTTACAGCCACATTCTATTTTGTGAAGTTCAACAATCTTGTTCGGCACATCAGAACTATATTTTTTTGTTTTACTCCTTGTGATGGATGATGTAGGGAATTTGGCCTTTCTGTTCCTCATGTTTATAATGCTGTGGAGAACAGGAAGTTATGGCTGGACAATTTCATGCTCCTAGTCACCCTGGTGTGCTAAAAATTTTTTAAAATGAATGGGAATATACTTCAGAGATATTTTACTCATAAGAATTTCTAGGGGTGCCAATAATTGTGGCCAACATGCATTGGAGAAAAACATACATTTCATGCATTTTTTGTATAAAAAATCAGAAAGATAAACGATGTAGATTTATTTTCACAGCCGCCTTTGCTCATATTTATCAAGGGTGCGAACATTAGTGGAGGGCACTGTTTGTGCAATTTCAAGAGATTGTCATTAGTGTTGTGCCCAAAGCCGAATACCTTATTCGGAAAAGCACAGATATTGGCTTCAAAACAAATAGTGAATAATTATGCCAAATAATATTCAGCTGAGGCTGACACAGTCACTCCTTGTGTGTGTTGGATAACAGGTGATCCAGGGGAAAGCATGATATCATACATAAACTGTAAAATCACTATGCAATAATGAGTGTGTGAAGTGAATGAGTGTAAACACGAATGAAGTGAGCGCAAATCAAATAGCCGCGTTGCTGTTGCCTCTCCGTGTGTCTCTCAGAAATCAGTTTGGCAAAAGTAAATCAACACTACATCATACACTACAAACACTACATCATAAACATGTTCTACTATCTGATATGTATATTTAAATTATTTAAATCTTGTACGATATGATACACGTATGAATGAAACAAGCACAGCACAATCACAAATCAAACAGCCGCATTCCGTCTCTGTGCATCTCTCAGAAACCAAACCAAACCAATATAAATTTTCTGCTGCTTGATATGTCTATTTAAATGTTTTAAACGTTGTATGATAGGCTACATATATCTCTGTCTCTATCTCGGAGACGACATTTACGCAGGTATATTCTTTATAATTTTTTATTTTTTTCAGATTTGCATTTGTACGCACAGTAAAAGGTTTTTCTTTTTTATTTGTTTCAACCTCCATGTTCTCTAATCAGCTCCTGATGTTCTCGAGTCAGCCTCGTCTTATTTGAGGTGGTTGTCTTGACATTACTCAGTACACAGAGTTCTATATATTCCTCTTATTTTACTTTTATGAACATTTATTATTACTGTTGTTTTAATTAGGGCTACATGAGGCTATTGGCTCTGACAGTTAGAAGATATTTAAATAATCAGAATCAGAATCAGAAGAGCTTTATTACCAAGTATGTTTACACACACAAGGAATTTGGCTTGACGACAGGAGCTTCCAGTGTAGAAGAAAGTACAAACATAGTGCAGACATACATGATAGTGCAGACATACATAGGAATAACACAGTAGGGATATAATATAACACTAATATAAAAAAAAGAAAAATTAAATAATGTACTATATACAGAAATAGAAGTATAGGAACAGATGTAATTGTTTAGATAAATGTACAGATATGTTTATTAGTGTGCAGATATGTTATTACAAAGTGTGCAGTTTAATATAAATATAACTATTTAGTTGTAATGGACTATGTATAATTATGAAAGATTAATTGTTCAGGCTGAATATAGCCTGTGGGAAAAAACTGTTCTTGTGCCTGGCTGTTCTGGTGGTCAGTGCTCTGTAGCGCCGACCAGAAGGCAACAGTTCGACAGGTTAAACACCATATGGGCTTGGAGCTTTTCTAGATTTCTGCTTCCTGAAGCCCCGGTTAACATCCTCTACACAGACCTTAAGCACAGGTTGAATGGTGGGGGAGGAAGGGAGGGGGGTTGCAGGGGTGGTAGGTGAATGTGTGAAGTGCAGTGATAACTACGAAGAAAAAAGATAGGCTGTAAAAACCAGACATAGCGGTTTTCAGTTTTCTGAATACAGATGCGGATATGAATAATTTTGAGATCGTTACAGATACAGCTATTGGTTCCACTGCACAGCCCTAGTCATAACCCATACGGCAAAAAATAAATGTTTGCAAATATATAAAAAAAATTTTTTTAAAAATGTCCAAAAATATATATTCTGAAAATGTTTCAAAATGTATTTATGCAAATATATTTCTACCAATGTATATTTTTGGCCATTAAAATATTTTTTTTTTTCCTCCATATACTTCAATCGAAGAAAATACATTTACATAAGTTACATTTGAAAACTTAATGTTGTCTGTTACACATTTGAATACAAATCATCTAAGTAAAAATTACAATATTTAACAATGGAACCATGTTAAATCATTATTAATCTAGTTTTGCTCTTTAGTTGGTTATTCCATCCACATTTGCATTTAGTCTAGGCTACTGTAAGATTAGAAATGTATTTACCTGTCCCCCAAAAATATTTTGAAATATATTTTGGTGTGTATATATAATTTTATATATATATAAGTCAAGTCAAGTCAAGTCACCTTTATTTATATAGCGCTTTTAACAATACAGATTGTGTCAAAGCAACTGAACAGCATTAATTAGGAAAATAGTGTGTCAATAATGCAAAATGACAATATATAGTTTTGTAATCGATCTATGAGTATGTCATGATCTATAGTGTCGAACGCAGCACTAAGATCAAGTAAAACTAGCAATGAGATACAGCCTTGGTCTGACGCAAGAAGCAAGTCATTTGTAATTTTAACAAGTGCAGTTTCTGTGCTATATATATACAATTGTAGATTTAAAAAAAATATATTTAACTGAGCTTCACTTTTTCCACCATATATTTACAATATATTTTGGCCAGAACAAAATATATTTTTGCATAGGAATGCTGTATAGGAATGCAGCGATAAATGTGCATGTTTAGATGTTACTTCAATACAGATTATTTTAAATATATTGTATTATATTACAAGGGGAGAGGGTGATATGACACTATGATTACCATTACAGATTAAAAATGGCACAAAGGTGCTGACCTCTATTCTACAGTAACATTGCCAGTTTTCTTACCACATAGTAAACATTAGTGCATTGTTGGCATTAATATAGAGCTTAATCAAATGGCATACTTTATTACCGCTGGAGATGATTTAGTTACTGATATCATTACCAGCTCTCAATGGCCTGGTCCTAAAGGCTTAATTTGATCTTGGCTTTTACAACACACCATTAAAGATTAAAAGGCAGAAAGAGCATTAGTTGAGCACTGGCTGTTAGAGAATGTGTAGCTGGATCAGATTTCCCTAAGGTTGCGATACCCTTCCTCGCTTGTACATCTGCTGCATGTACACACTTTCTCACACTCTAATTAAAAACACCGTCTGACATCACCGGCGCACTGCCAATGTGCAAGCTGTTTGCATGCAGAACGTCTACAGAACATTATTGTACTTTTGATGCTTATGGGACAATATTCTGTGCTGGAAAAACTCTAATGGACTTACACAGTTGAATGTACTACTGACATGTTTCTCTACATAATGTCACAAAAATGCATATTCAAAGGTCACATATGCAATGTCATAGAGGTCATTTAAAGGGACTACATTCCTGTTTCTGTTGATGCTTATGGAGAATCATTTTATCATGTGGAATCATCATATGGAGAGTCTATGCTGTGCTGATACAGTTTTGTGACATCATCATATTCTAATGTCTGTTTTGATTGGTCAGGAATCAATTGTTCCAGCTTTTGTGATTGGGCAAGGCTTCACTGCCTCCTTACATCCCATTCCAGCCCAGTGCTGCTCATTTGTGTTTGCGCTTTTTGAGTGCACAAATTAGTTTTGGCACAGGTTAATGGCAAAAGTTGCTATAGACGATGTAAAGATTCAAAATTGCTGTGCAAGATCTAAGAGGTTGTAAGTGCAGACTTGTGGTTGTAAATGAATTTAAGTTCAAGACTAAATATGTATATATATATATATATATATATATATAAAGTAAGTTTGTCCTTTTGTTTTACTATATTATATCAGAATACACTATTTTTTACTTTCTCTATTTTGTATTTAATATTTTGACCATTTTTATTGCACTGACTGTTGTATGATTCTATTTGACTTTGTATTTATTCTTTTTGATTAGTTTTATTATTATTTTGATTATTTTTGACTATTTTGTATTTAATATTTTTGAATATTTATTATACGTAATTGAATAACACTACTAAACTAAGTTTAAACTAGTTTAGCTGATTGAAAATACAGTAAAATTGAGTATTAAATCAATTTGATTTTGATAGGAGCAAATTTGATAAATCAGACTACTTTTATTATTTAGTATTTCATATTTTTAACTAGATTTATTAAACTGTTTTGAATGTTTTTAACTCTTTGCATTTAATATGTTTACTAGATTTATTATACTATGTTAACACATTTTTACTATATTTGGCTATATTTTTCTGCAACTTAAGAACACACTAAAACATTTTAAAAAAAATAGGGCTATGTACAATATGCAATTTTTACTGTTTTAATATGAAGGAATTTTCTGTGTTGACTTTTTTTGTTTTGCCTATATTTTAAATTTTCCACTTCATTGTGTTGTTTTAGGGTTAACCGATTACCGATACTGGGATTGTTGTCTGTAAATGGAAGAATTGAGATTTTCACTTTACAAGTTTACACATCAACCTGTCAGGATCAGAACAAATATTTGCAATATTGTACATGTTCTCAGATTCAGATCTTACAAGTTTTGCAACACTTTTACCTCTACACAAAACTCTTTTGTGCTTGGCTGTGTGTGCTTATTTCTATCTGCATGTGTCAGCGAACACATCTAGATACACCAATCTCTCTTTCTGTGCTTTTGCAGTTTGGCGGCCCGACGACCCATAAATCTGTCACTCATGGAGATGAGCATTTAATAGTTTGAGTTGTTAGAAACCAAATTGAAATGAGCTACTCAGTACTTACATCACAACTGTTATACATGATATCAATCTTTTCAAATGTCCTACCAGTCTGAGCACCCTTCCCCTTCTTGCATTTCTTCCATCTTTCTCTCCCTCATAGGCTCTCTTGACATTTGCAAAGGTTGAAAGACAAAGTAGCTTTGTGTCCTGATAAGGGCGAGGACTCCTCAGCCAGAATGTGAATGTCTCTCATGAGATCAGAATGGAGCCGGGTGTATTTGACAGACAGGGTGATGGGTCAAGTTTTGGAGGATCACAGAACAGCAGAACTGAATAGCAGAAAAAGACAGATGTCATAGAAGGAGGTTAGTCATCACAGTAGGGTAGAACAGGGGGAAAACCGTATTCTTTCTTTTCCTAAAGAAAAGGTTTTTCCATGATGATGGATATAAAAAAAGGCTTGTTTTTCATTGAATATAGCTTTATGTTGCATTTATGTGCATTATGTTGCTGCATCTATTTAATAAAAAATACAGTAAAATTGTAATAGTGTGAAATTTTATTACAATTTTCAAATGTAATTTATTCCTGTGATGGCAAAGCTGAATTTTCTGCAGCCATTACTCCAGTCTTCAGTGTTACATGATCCTTCATAAATCATTCTAATATGCTGTTTTGCTGCTCAACATTTGTTGTTATAATGAGATGTTGAAAACAGTTGTGCTTCTTAATACTCTTTGTGGAAATGTGATACATTTTCAGGATTATTTGATAAATAGAAAATCAAATAAACAGCATTAATTTGAAACAGAAATCTTTTTTTAACATTATAAATGCATCGTTGTCATTTGATCAATTTAATGCATCTCTTGCTGAATAAAAGAATTAATTTCTTTTTTTGTTTGTTTATCTTACTTTTGAACTACAGTGTGCAGTGTGAGTAGATTTGGTTCAAAATCTTTGTAAATGTTTAATAAGTTTTTATTAGCTTCTGAATTGGCATTAAGAAGTTCTGAGGTGACCCTCAGATCATCATCAGCCATGAACGGAGTATTCTATAATAACAGCCTGGTGAAGGTATTGGAGGTAGTTTTGATTAAATTTTGCATAAAACTATGTGTACATAAAATATGGCTTCAGAAAAAATGGCTTAAAAAAAATCTTATGTCGATACAGAATACTGTGCATAATGAAAGACAAGAGCCAAGAGCATGTTAATTGCTGTCGTTGTACTGTAGAAGCTTTCTTCCAATTTTGTGTGGAAATCTGCTGACACAGGCTTTGATATTATGAACACCCGCTGGTGAGGGACTTTACAATCCTACAAAATCCTTCATAATGATAAACACCAACACAAATTTAAAAAAAAACACTCTGACACCTTTCTTTTTGGTTTATTGGGAATTTTCTGTGCTTGTTGTCTTGCCTCTGTAGCCCTGTAATACTATGTGCATTTATGTGCATTATGTTGCTGCATCTATTTAATAAAAAATACAGTAAAATTGTAATAGTGTGAAATTTTATTACAATTTTCAAATGTAATTTATTCCTGTGATGGCAAAGCTGAATTTTCTGCAGCCATTACTCCAGTCTTCAGTGTTACATGATCCTTCATAAATCATTCTAATATGCTGTTTTGCTGCTCAACATTTGTTGTTATAATGAGATGTTGAAAACAGTTGTGCTTCTTAATACTCTTTGTGGAAATGTGATACATTTTCAGGATTATTTGATAAATAGAAAATCAAATAAACAGCATTAATTTGAAACAGAAATCTTTTTTTAACATTATAAATGCATCGTTGTCATTTGATCAATTTAATGCATCTCTTGCTGAATAAAAGAATTAATTTCTTTTTTTGTTTGTTTATCTTACTTTTGAACTACAGTGTGCAGTGTGAGTAGATTTGGTTCAAAATCTTTGTAAATGTTTAATAAGTTTTTATTAGCTTCTGAATTGGCATTAAGAAGTTCTGAGGTGACCCTCAGATCATCATCAGCCATGAACGGAGTATTCTATAATAACAGCCTGGTGAAGGTATTGGAGGTAGTTTTGATTAAATTTTGCATAAAACTATGTGTACATAAAATATGGCTTCAGAAAAAATGGCTTAAAAAAAATCTTATGTCGATACAGAATACTGTGCATAATGAAAGACAAGAGCCAAGAGCATGTTAATTGCTGTCGTTGTACTGTAGAAGCTTTCTTCCAATTTTGTGTGGAAATCTGCTGACACAGGCTTTGATATTATGAACACCTGCTGGTGAGGGACTTTACAATCCTACAAAATCCTTCATAATGATAAACACCAACACAAATTTAAAAAAAAAACACTCTGACACCTTTCTTTTTGGTTTATTGGGAATTTTCTGTGCTTGTTGTCTTGCCTCTGTAGCCCTGTAATACTATGTTACTGACTCTCAGCATTAAGATTATGAATATTGTTCTTACTCTCGGATTATCATCTAATAAGAAAGTGACTGGTGAGCTAATATTAGTCTGCACCGAGCGTTGGTTTACCCATGAGCAGGTTTCCTAGGAAACGTTATATAATTGGAGCATAGAAGATGCCCTCAGCTGATTGGGTGATGGAGACAAGGTGATAGATCTTCCTCAATGTGTTCTCTCCTCCATGTTCCATCTATCCGCCTGGAGAGGAAATGACCTCATGACACCACGTACAGTGGTTAGTGGTTTGATCGGTTTCTCATTATGACACTGTCGTTTCCTTTCTTGTCTTCAACAATATGTCACTAAAAAGAAAAAGAAAGGAAGTACTAATTTCTGCGAATTGCTGAAATTGTTTAGTAGTTTACACTAAGAAATTATTAAACTGTTCATGAAGTTCACAAAATCACCAGTTTCTGTGTTTCTTTATAGGTGCTGATTTGGGCAGACTTTTGGACCTTGAGACTCTGTATCAGGGTGTTGAACGCAATATAAACCAGAGCCGACGAGCCCGCAGACAGCTGCCCGATCGGGCCTACTACATTGAGGTTTTGCTGGGGGTGGACGACTCCGTGGTGCAGTTTCACGGGCAGCAGAATGTGGAGAAGTACCTCCTCACTCTTATGAACATCGTAAGTGTGCTCGAGCCACCCACGCTGCCTGTTGTGTTTGGGTTACCCTTGAGAAAAATCAAAGAATGATAGAAACTACTCTGTCAACAGCACTGCAGTTATACAGGCATAAGACAGCATTGTAATAAAAAACTGAGATGAAGATCTATCTATCTGTCTGTCTGTCTGTCTGTCTATTGTTCTGTTGTGTTATTTAGCTAGCCTATAAACCATCAAACATACTGGCTTTATAAACCTTTTTTCTCAAAACATTTTGATGATTGCTTTAACAGTCCAACATAAAATATTTTTTTTGAACAACTATGTCTTTTTTAATTAGTTCAATTAGAATAAGTTCAATTAAATTCCAAATCGTAAAATGTGATTAATTATTATTATTAACATCTAGTGATGTTTGTCTCTAGAGGAGCTGTCTGGCTGAGTTTATGCTGATTTCATTTTGTGTGATTTGTCTGTAATTGTCAGATTGTGTGTGTGTGTGTGTGTGTGTGTGTGTGATAAGGATGTCAAGCTCAGGTAAAGTTGGATGCAGTAAATCAGTGGTTTTGCTTCATGTGGTCCAGGGTGACGGTAAGCCGGGTGAAAAATATGCTTCGGGACAAAACAGCTCTCATCTGTCCCATGCTATGTGTCCTTTAATCTCCACAAATTAAACCTACGCAGTGACAGAGAGCAAGAGAGAGAGAGAGAGAGCTAGCCAACAGACAAAAAAAAAATCACAAAGCTGGCCAGATATTATATCATCAGTAATAGTCAATGATGTGAGGTAAAATCAGACACATATTAGATCAGTTCTGCAGTAATTTTTCTACATCATGGATCACTCCATCTAAGATAAAATGTGATGGGATGAAAAAGGCCAGAGAAAAATGTATTATAACCTCACCATTTGTCTCTATATTGCATATTTTCTTCAGTTATCACAAGTCCCCAAACAATTTCTGCAGCTGTGTCACTGCCATCTCCTTTTCCTCTCCTCTCGTTCTCATCCTAGGGGGTGTTTCAAACGCTGCATTCTGAATAAATGACAGGAAAACAGATAAACAGAAATATATAAATAACATTGCGTCTCCTTTCTCTCCCACGCATTGAGTTCTTACCGCTTTCTTCTTGAAAGTTTACTTTGCTCACTTTTGGAAGGCATGTCTCCCTCACTCTATGGGAGTCAAGAAGAGAAAAGAGAGAGACATAAAGCATGTTTTTGCCCTTTTTTCCTCCAGCTATTTTCCCTGACTTCTCCTCTTTAAGTGTTTGTTGCACATAAGGGCTGTGTGTGATGATGTGTTATGCGTGGCGTCTGAGTTTGTTGTTACTTTGCATTGGTTTTGTGTGTGTTGAGCGTGTGTGTGCATAAATGTCACTGCTCTGTTGCTGGGTTTGCTCAGAGTGAAAAAATCCTTTGCAGTCTTTCATTCATGTTCTCTTGGTCAGTGGCTGGTCTCTCTCAATGATCCAGCAGGAGGAGAGAGTGGGAGCCGTCTGTCTGTCTGCCTGAAAAGGGATCCATCTATGGAACTGTACGTGGGTGGCAGGGTTGAGTGCCATTCATAACTGAATTTAGAATGCCTTTTAAATTCCTGAATGTGAATCGGATTTGAATTGAAGTTCCAGAGTAGTAGTTCCACAAACGTGAAATGATATTGATAATTAATATTTGAAATGCCACCTACAGTATAGGAATGCATATTTAGTGTAGATTATATTTACATTTATTAGTTTGATTATATGTAATAAATAAGACCTTTTCAATTCAAATTCCAGCTTACGAATGGAATTATGTGGCATTAAATTATGTGGCGTTTTTGTCATGGTTTATATCTGATTCTGGGCTATTCGATACGTTAATCTCTGTGTGGGAGTTGTTGTATTTGTGAATGAGATATTTGTTTGTTCTGGAGAACTGGTCCAGTGACTCACTCTGCCCTCAATTTATAAAACCGAGTGAAACAATTCTTTAAAATGCACTAAAATTGATTGGCTTTACTTCATAGGTCCATGGGAAATGATGAGGAATCGATGCGTCAGACAGGGATCAAAAGATCTGGAGGCCTCTTGACTCACGCCCACCCTTCCAATCCACCAATCAGCCGTCCTTCACCTTTATTCCACCCCTTTAAGACTGGCTCTTTCAGATTTAGTGTTGCAGTCAAGATAATGGACCGTTATTTAATGCAGAAGCTCTTTGTGGGAGAGTTTGTTGTTGTTGAAACTCTTTTCTAATTTTAAACTTGGAAAGTCTCACAACATGCTGATCTAAGATAGCCTTTAGCTCAGGACCGTAAGCTACATCAGATCCACCACAGCCCCTCGAAGGTGCCCACTGGCTCTTAATTCTTGTACTCAGACTCATTTCACATATTTGCACGAGCGAGCGCAGCCAGTGTAATGGAGCTGAGACCTTTGTGTTCAGCATTAATTGTGGGAATTGAAAGTAGACAATATTAATTGCTTCCCTCTATATTAGTTGTTCCTCAGGAGTAAACAAGACGCGCAGGCGGGCGGACCATTATGTAATCGGCTCTTCATAGATACGTTGATCTGGCCCTCAAATGTCAGACAGGTAATAATGGTCCAAAATGTCAAGTGAAAATGGCAGAGATTCAGTAATGAGTCTGAGCAAATACTGTCCACCAGTGCGTACCTTCATATATCTGAGCTTTCCTGTACATTACAGAAGAATGAAAGGGAGTTTGGGAGGACCGCCAGCCAAGAGCCTGATGGGATTTTTGTACTCATTCACTTTTCACTCCCAGACTGAAACAGGACGATGATGATTCAGCATAATATGTATGTGGGATGCAAGGTAAAAATCAGCGTTGTATAGGGAACTAAATGCTTGTTCGGAGGTGTTTTGTCAAAATTGGTTTGGTCTGGCAAACAAATTTTTGACTGTAGATCAAAACATTACTATTATTGTTGTTATTATTATTCATATTATACTGTTTTTTGTTACTTTAATCTCTCTTTCTACATCCACTTCTTAAAAAAAGTAGTTGAAAGAAAGAGTTTACTTCTTAGTTAACAAGTAAAGAAGTAAATTACTGCTGTATGAGTACCGAAATGCGTGTAGGAGTGGTTTGTCAATTTGTATGGACTGGCAAGAGGTCTTTTATATAGTTCCTTTTGAAGCATTTAATTATTGCAGCTTACCTCATTTAGTATACCCAGATCTAACTAGTCCCTGCCTGCTCTACGTTCACTCAGTTAACTTAAGTAGTTAACACTACACAATGGCAAGTGGCAATGTTGGATAAATCGTTACCGAAGAATGAAGCTGTGAGTGAATTTCAATTCTGAATGGATTATAGCCTAGAAAGTGCATAAAGAGCGCTCTTCTTATAATTACAATTACTATTAAAAGCTGTCGATCATTGTAGTTCACTGCAATTACGTTAAAAACAATGAACCTCTATACTGCACAATGAATCTTGTATTTACATCTCGTCAATACACATCTGTTATAATGAGAGGATTTGCATAGAACTCAGCTTTGGTGTTTTGAGCAGTGAGTGGATTCTGTCTAACTTAAACATCTCTGATTGGCTATTGTGTTCATGAAATCAACAGATTTGTCTCTGATTGGCTACATTGCTCAGCACTGCAAAAACACATTGTAAATAGAAAGCTATGACTAGCGTAAATAATAATATGAAAAGCCCGCACCGCAAGTTGATGGGATTGGTTACATGTTTGCAGCGGAAACAATCAGTTTCAAACCACGTTTTTGAGACAGCCTTTGGTACACAGCAGTTTTAAGGAGAAAATGCTCAGCAATGGCATTGGCTAATGAATTTGCACATGGTTCGTCTTGAAGCATATTAAAAACAGCAGACAGACAACATTAAAAACTTGATATTCACCACAGGGGGTCTTTTACAGGTAAATGTTAAATACCCCAAATGTCTGTGATTAAGGAAACACTTTGGCACATCAATCCCTTCTATCGAAGTTCTTTTTACAGTTTGGCTGGGCCAGATGATTAACAGGGCTGATAAGATAAAAGTTAGCCTCTTTTAAATGGTTTATTTTCATGGCTCTTTCACACATTTGATTTGGGAATGTTTTCATTTAATGTGCGCATTTGTGATCATTTTGGTAATATTTCTCAATATCAACCCATTTTCTTCTCCTCACTCAGTCAATGGCCACACATGCACACATAGGTTTTTTTCTGTTCCCCCCTTTCTCTCTTCTAACCATATCTTCCTATCTGCACCCTCTGCTATTTTCTTGACTCTCCCCTCCTTCCTCTAAAGCAGTGAAGCCACAATGCTGGCCCCTGCTGCATTATTAATGGTATATTAATGATTTTCTGACTTGCTGACCTCTAGGTCTCCATTAGTTACCTGTAGGCTGATGAAACCCAGTGCTCCTGAACAAGGCCAGCAACCAGGGCAGTACTAATGAGACCTACACTCTCACAGTCATTAACATAGAGCAAGAGGGGTGGGAGGAAGCTATAGGGTTTTTATTCTGTAGGAGGTTGATGAAGAACCCTATTGGTGTTGCTGAAGATTTGTGACTCCAATTAATATTAGAATATCCATCCAGTGTTGCTTGTGTTAAGCTTTCCAATAAAATGTGCATGTGTATAGTAGGGGTGGGCGGTATACAACAGGATTTTAGTGGTGTGTTATAAAATTTTCAAAAAATTTTACGAATATTCTCTTAATACATCTTTTATGAGAAAGTCATTTATTATCAATATTTCAAAATATCAATATTTGAATCTCGTAATCTACCATCTTAATGTGCAAAACTGACTTTCTTGTAAAAAAAAACATTATTATGAGATTATTTTCATAATATATATAATATTATATGTGTAATATAATATTATATACACAATAATAATATACACAATAATATTGTGTAACTAAAATGCGATCATACATTTTGCTAGAAACACTACTCTAAATATTTGATTGCACATCCATGTTGTAATGTTTATTCAGTAAATCTGATCTAATTTTTCTTCATTTAACAAAAATAAAAAATAATTTCAAATTCAAAATGTTAAAAATTAAAAAATATTTGAACATTTTTTTAAATTGTATTTTAAAGGGAAATGTTTTGTTTTGTTTTGTTTTGTTTTGAAACCAAAAGATATAAATTTACTATTGTAAATAATCCGCGGTCATACTAGACATGTTGATATGTGAGTTTGCAGAGTAAATTATAGTTTTCTGCTTGGTGCAGGAGTTTTTTATATTGCATCACAAATATTCTATAGCTTGACGCATAGATCATTGCATTAGTAATGCCATGGTTTAACCAATACATGTACTGCTGAAATTTGTAGTTTGGATGTACTGTAAATTGCTTTTTTGGATTAAAAACATCGGTCACACTTTAGATTAGGGACCAATTCTTACTATTAACTAATTATTTATTATGACATTTGCCTCGATAAACTCCTAATATGCTACTTATTAATAGTAAGGTAGTTGTTAATTTTTGGTATGGGGTAGGATTACGGGATCTAAAATATGGTCATGCAGAATAAGGCATTATCCAATATGCAAGTAATATGCATGCTAATAAGCAAATAGTTAATAGTGAGAATTGGTAAAGTGTTACCAAAACATCTACCAAAATTCATAAATGTAAATAACAGAATTTCTACCCATTTCTACCCTTCTTACAGTACAATACATACTATCATACTGTCCAACCCCAGCGTAATAATATGAGAGAAATAAACTTTTACTGCCAGCCATGTCTTTTTTTTTCTTCTTCTTCTTTGAAGTGAAGCCTGGAAACAAGGCAGTAGTCATATCCGATCATGCACTGCTTCTCCTAATGCAGAGTCCTGAGGTGTTGCACAGTGTGTGTTCCCTATGAAAGTCGTGCCTCAGTTTAACAATCATTAACGTCTGGAACACTGGAGTCATGGTCACCTGGAAGTCATCTATGCCTTTACCAGGCATCTGTATTAATGCGGTTACTAAGGCAACCAAGCCTAAAAGCTGTGCTCTTTAGAATTTCTCAAGAAATCTTGGCGAATGCTACGGAAAAGGCCTATACACTAGTTTGAAAGATAAGCTTTTGGCAGCTGCAGACACATATACTGATTTAAAACTGAAAGGGAAGGGATGATGAATTCAGTAAAGTTGTGAACTGTAAAAACAAAGTCAGCAAATAGACAGCGCAACCAAAACATATTCCGACAGTCAAAAGGAATGACAGCGAGCAGAGAGGGAATGCCAGGAATACAGACACACAGAAAGAGAGAGAGAAACAGGGCCCCACCCCTCTCTGAAGTTTGCCTGCTGCTCGGCAACCGGTGAATCGTACATATAAAAGAGCAGGTGAGTCGGTGCAGGGACACATCAGTTTCAGAAAGCGTGTTGTATAATGCTTTTCCTTCGTCCTTGCCGCCCCCTTTTAAGCCCCTTTCTTCTTGTCTGTCTTCGTCTCTTATTCTTGCTCCCCCTGCCGCAGTCTGTCCATCAGAAATCTCATTATTGTTGGCTGTGTATACATCTCGGTGTCTCATTAGCAGGCTTCCAGAGCGGCAGAGGACACCATGTCTGAACTTCTGTACCAATTTGTCTGCCTCTGTCTCCCTCTCTGTCTGGGAACAGTGTTTCCCACAGTGCATTAGGCCCATCCTTCAGCAAACTGAATAAGTAAAGATGGCTGAGGCACGGGGTGAGAAGTCAAACTGCAGAATCATGGGAAATGAAAAAGGCTCTCTTAAACATTATTGAGTGCAGCTTTGCTGGTTGTCTGTTTGTTGCTGTGTTACGCTTTGCTGTCTCTGCGGGAACAGAATGGCCCCAAAAATTTGGTAAAACCTGAAAAACCCTACTGAAAATAACCTAGCCTTTGATGGTTTGCTGGTCTTAGCTTGCTTAAGATGGTCTAGCTGGAGTTTAACTTGTGTCTCTGTTTGATCAACTGGGAGACTAGCTGAGATATGTTAAAAGCTGAAACTTATACAGCAACTATAGCAAATGATAGCACAAGCAAAACAGCTTCATAAAGAGACTAAGTATATATATTTACATGTACAACGCCGTTCTGAAAAAGTCTGTAATGTTTTAGAAAGAAGTCTCTTATGCTCACCAAGGCTGCACTCATTTTATCAAAAATACAGGAAAAACAGTAAAATTGTGAAATGTTTAAAATATTGGGAAATGTGTTTTCAGCCAGTCTTCGGTGTCCAGATGTGCCCCCCCCCCATTCTTTCTTTGATTCTTTGATTAATAGAAAGTTCAAAAGCAGCATTTCAGAATCAGAATTAGAATCAGATTCATCTTTATTGCCAAGTACTGTGGGTGTACATGTACAAGGAATTTGTCCTTATGTATTGGTAATAACAAAAACAATAAAAAACAAGAATAAATAATAATAATAATAATAATAATAAGATAAACATTGTAAGGTGAAGTAAAGGGAAGGATATTTAATAAGAAGCAGAAAAATAAGCAGAAAAAATTATTTGAAATAGAAATCTTTTGTAACATTATGAATGTCCTTTTTAATGCCTCCTTGCTAAACAGTTTTTTTCTTGTTGTTTTTGTTTGTTTGTTCGTTTTTTAAAAGAAAAGAAAAAGAAATTCTTACTGAACCCAAACTTTTGAACATACAAATAGAAAAGGTTTTGCGTTATGGTTAATATTTATAATTACTTTATTATTTATCATTTAAAGTTGCTAGCCATTTTGGTCCGTGTACGTTGCGTTCATTCATTTTTTGATTTAAAATTGAAAACAGAAACATGAGAAAACGGCACCATTTTCATTTTTTTTTTTTTTTAAACCGATAAAACAAGAAATCGCCTTGATTTTCCGTTTTTACATTCAGGGGTAGACAACAGTTTGAATGTTCAATTTCCGTGTGTGTGCGGAAATGAAACATCCCTTTCCACTGATTAGTCAAGCAAGCATCAAACGGTGCCATCATCATGTCGTCTTCAGTTTTGTGCAACAGAATAAGAGTCCTCCGCTGTTAAAGCGTTTATTGCAACTCCTGCATTCATCTCCCTCTCATCAAACAACCAGACTAACAAATGGCTTGACACAAACCATACTGGGGCAACGCCTAGACAGGGCTTGCTTCTGTGTAGGCATAGATTCTATATGGCAAATATTAGGTGCTTATTGCAGAAATATGTATGTACCTCAGATCTTCAGCCACATTACCCTTTAGTCTATTTCTTTGGCACACTACACATTTTATTTAGCTGTCCAGTTATTAAAATCTGTGTGGCAAAGCTGCGTGACATTTACATTATAGTGAAGCGCAGACCAGTATCGGTTTTAGTGTGAATATAAAGCTATCTTACCGTTTTGATTATTATTTCGAGTTTTTTTTTTCATAGAGAAGTTTATATGATACTGTCATTATCCAACAGCATGTTACACGTGTATATAATACATGCTATTTTTTTTATAAAAGGGTGTAAGGGAAACAGGTCAATTTAGCTTGAAAGGAATCATTTAAGATTTTATAGGGAATTTGGACAGAATCATGGTTTTACGGCTGATCACTGAGTCGGCCAGCGATTCATTGAATGAGCCGTATAACATCAATTCTGCAATGGATATTATCACTGGTTTACATGTGATGGTCATGCTGTGCATCTCTTTGACCATCAATCTTGATTACTTGCCCCAAATTTGACAATCTCCTTCCTGAGTTGTTATTTTGTGTTAAAGAGTTGGTTGGTTAGGCTTGCTTCAGACTGGCTGGCGCTAGGATCTGATTTATGAACATCCTGTTGTCTTGGGCCTTTCTGTGGAATTCGGCTCCTCGTGTTTCAACCATGTTCATGATCGAATCTTAAATTGTCTAATTCGGTCTGATACCCTACAATGATTCAATGATTCACTCATAAAGCCACCTTTGGAGCACCTTTGGAGCCTGCAGAAAGAGTCAGTGATAATCCCTAAAACTTCATCGGTTAGTAACACACAAGCACAGATTATAAAACTAGATATAGAATTAGATAACAAATTAGAGTTCTGAAGAGTATAATTTTGGACATGATTTCTATAACAAGAATATGATACATTTGACAAAGGATTGATTGGAAGAAACGTTTCAAGCAAGAAGATTCAAACACACACATACTAAACATGAATATGAACCCTTATTCAGTAGTTATTAAAAAGACATACACAATAAGTGATTAGCACATGATAGTCAAATGTGTGGGTTACATACATGATATGCATCTACATCTGTAAAAGACAGTTTCTGTGCCATTCTGTGAACATAAGGACATGTTCTGTGAAGACCAGAGGTTAAAAGGTCTCATAAGGAATCTCAGTCTGGTCTTTATCTTCTAGGTGGGGGAAACCAATCCAAAGAGCTTGTGATCGGGATTACTATCGTGGATTTACATGTGATAGTCATGCTGTGCATCTCTTTGACCATCAATCTTGATTACTTGCCCCAAAATTGACAAGCTCCTCCCTTAGATTTTGTGATGTTACCAATTACATCAGTACCAACCAAAGCCATCTTTGCACTGTGGCACAGAAGCTGCATCTTAAGTTGAATTTAGATGTATTTACACAATTAATGCTGATCAGACGGCAGTAAATGCATTAACACAGCAATTGCATAATGGAATGAGATTAATGTTTTAAACAAAAACATTCTGAATAGCCTACAGAAATATGAAATGAGTAACAAAATGAAACAATAGGATTCTTGAATTATGAAGGTTACATCACCAGTAGGTGGCGGCAAGTCATTGTGTTGATGAATGAGTCATAGAGTCATCAATCCAACCAATTCTTTCAAAATGCTGATTTGTTCAGGAGCAAAGCAAATGGGTCATTGAACCACTCACACAAACGATTCATTCATAGACTCGGATTCATTCAAGAATGAAACGCCTGTGTTTTAAGTAAAATAAAACACACTGTTTTGTGTCTAATATAAAATCAATTCATACTCATTATTAATGAAACTGTACTGTCTAAAATAAAATTCATGACTTCTGCGTATTCACACTAAAATCAATACTGGTCTGCGCTTCACTATAATGCTAATGCATTCGCCCCGTGTTGTCCATCTTTGCCACACAGATTTTGATAACTGGACAGCTAAATAAAATGTGCAGTGCGCCAAAAGAAATGGACTAAAAGGGTAATGTGGCTGCAGATCTGAGGTACATACATATTTCTGCAATAAGCGCCTAATACTTGCCATAGAGAAACTATGCCTACACAGAAGTAAACCCTGTCCATTTGTTAGTTTGGTTGTTTGATGAGAGAAAGACGAAATGCAGGAGTTACAATAAACACCTTAACAGCGGAGGACTCTAATTCTGTTGCACAGAACTGAAGACGACATGATGGCACTGTTTCATTTTTGCTTGACCAATCAGTGAAAAGGGTCATTTAATTCCCTCCCACACATGGAAATCGAACATTCAAGCTGTTTATCTGTTTGCTACCCCTGAATGTAAAAACGAAAAATTAAGGCTAATTCTTGTCTTTTCATGTTTTTGAAAAAACGAAAAATGAAAATGGTGCCGTTTTCTCATGTTTCTGTTTTCAATATTAAAT
>NW_015644627.1:283817-302956 GCF_001515625.1 Sinocyclocheilus rhinocerous | reverse complement strand
CGAAAAATGAAAATGGTGCCATTTTCTCATGTTTCTGTTTTCAATATTAAATCAAAAAACGAATAATCGAATGATACACGGACCCATTTTGCACAACATTTTTTTTTTCTAGCATAATGCTGAAACATATCTAAAAGAAGCTGTTTATCTGTTTGCTACCCCTGAATGTAAAAACGAAAAATTAAGGCTAATTCTTGTCTTTTCATGTTTTTGAAAAAACGAAAAATGAAAATGGTGCCATTTTCTCATGTTTCTGTTTTCAATATTAAATCAAAAAACGAATGATCGAATGATACACGGACCCATTTTGCACAACATTTTTTTTTTCTAGCATAATGCTGAAACATATCTAAAAGGCAGACTGGAACATTTAATCTGTAGAAGATGTCCCCAGTGTGAAGTCTTTGATATCACTTAGTCATAATTCTCACTCAGAGCACTTTAGTTTGACCTGTTACATGAGTTTCAAGAAAGCAAACATAATTTCCTTTAATGGAATGTATTTTAAAATGAGGCCATTTGCTCTTACAATATCAGCCTGTCTTAATATGAAGCTCTTAATATTGGATCTAACACTGCTTTTTTCTCTTCACAGGTGAACGAGATTTATCATGACCATTCTCTCGGGGCACTAATAAACGTGGTGCTAGTTCGGATTGTTTTGGTCGATGCCAGAAAAGTAAGAATTATTAATCTATTGACATCATGCATCAAATATTAGATGACAAGTTAAAATCAGCATGAAATTAATCATGTATGTAATTAACATACAATTGCATGTATGATCATTATGTGTATAATTCATCAGTGCATCTTTAAAAAATTTGCTCTGCCTATGAAACATCTTTCCTTTTTCGACTGACATCATAAATCCCTCTTTAATTTTTTGAAGTCCTGTCCTTTCATTTTTTTTTCTTGTTAAATATAAACAGCCTTTCATGTTGACTATAATCTAGTCATATATCTAATTATATTGTTGGCGAGCTTGAGTGTTTCATGTTGTATAGTTTGTAATGGTTTATGGTCATATTTTGAGTCATCCCAAATGTGAAGTGTCATTTATTTTGTTACTTCAGAGACAAATATTAGTAAACGATTTGTAGGCTAACATCCAAAAAAAGTTGTAAACACTGTGGTTTTGTGAGTCCCACACATTAAGTTGTGGCTCAACCAGTGCTTTGAGTTTAGGACAGGGCTATCTGTTTTTTTGTTGTTTTTGATCAGTGGAAGATAGATGGAGTGATTGGAAAACTTGTTTGGTGCTGCTAGTAGTGCTTAATTATACACTTCTTATAGTTCGGGTTTCATCTGAAACTTCATGTTCAGTCTTTAGTTTTCACTGTGAAAGAGCACTGTTGTAACCTAAAAATTGTTTTTGTTTTGTTTGTTCTCTTTACACAAATCCCCAAATGGTCCACTTCACTGTCTGTAGCCGTTTAGCACTTTGCAGTTCTGTATCATGACATATTGCATCTGCGGCAAACATGTATAAAACACACACTCCGTTTCTCTCTCTTCCACTCTCTGTCTCACACTCACACCTACATAAACACGTAAACACACAGCTAGCTTAGCTTACATGCGCATCTTTTTCCCACCCCCTTCTGCTGGGTGCTCACCATGGCCTAGGGCCTGTTATTCCATCGGACTGAGCAAACGGGAACTAAAAGCATTGAGTTCCCATGGGAGTCTTTTCAAAGTCGCACGCCTTCACAGTTCAACACCAAAGCACACAGAGTGCTGATGTTATGCAATTGCCTTCCCAATACCCCCCTCCCCAACACATAAGCTCGCACACACCAGCACCTCCCCTATGGGACCAAGCAAAGGATTCTGGGAAGAAGAATCAAGAATGCAAGATAAACAATCAATGATGACCCTGCCTCATTCATAAACACAGCTCCATAAAATGCTGCTCTTCCTGTAACTGGAGATCAGGGAGAGGCTGATCTCAGATCAGGTAACCAGACTCTGATGTGGTTGACCTGATAGTGACCACAGTTCTTGGTTCGGCTTTTATCTGACACAGTTGCTCACTAAGAAAATCCCACACCTCTTCAACATCTCACCTGGACAGAAATTAGGATAAATTAATAGCAGTAGTGTACATTACATGCATTAGTGGTGAAGAATTTTCACTTAAACTTTTTGTGGGTTACATTTATGCCAGTAGGTGGTCGCAAGCAGAGCCGGCCCAAGGCATAAGCGAACTAAGCGGCTGCTTAGGGCCCCATGGCAACCAGGGGGCCCCAAGAGTACATGAAATGGCTTGATTTTTTTCAGAGTATCAATTTACACTGAGTGCAAATAGCCCGCAGTGGCGCAGATGGCAAAACGTGTGTCATACTTATTTTGACGCGATCGACCCTGGGTTCGAATGCACCTTTTGGCGAACTTTTTTCTCCCTTTTCAAATTTCAAATCACATCAGAAAAGCATTTATTTTCCATGAAAATTAAGAAAATGATAAAAAAGTTGAAAATAAAGTATCGGGTAGGGTTAGGGAAGGTGTAGGGAGGGCTTTATTGTCCCAATAAGGTGGCATCCATTTAATAATTTTAATTAAAATAAAAATTTACACCCAATAAGTTATTATTGCATACTGTTTTATAATGTACTATAATACTGAGGTGCAGATAATTGCCACTATTTGCAATACGTAGTATAAATAGCAGAAAATCCTGCTATTTTAACATACTGTAAATAGAATTTTAGATTAAAGTTTTTGTCTTCTGTGTAAAAAATAACTTTAACGGGTATATATTTTTTTGTAACAAAACAATTCTGTTTCATAAACTTGGTACTAATAACAGCTTAACATTATTTACCTTTGCCTACCTTTGGGGTCTTTGCTAGTATATTCCAATATCATTATGCCTCAATTAGTTAGTTATAGATTAAGAGTTGTTGTTTTTTTATGTACTGATGGCTTGCTGCGGTGTATAATAATTTATGTTGTTAAAAATAACATTCTTTTCTGTAAATGGTTTATTTAGCTACTTTTCAGTACACCACATTTTAAACCACTTAGTACTGTAAGACTGAATGTTAAAGTGCAAATTAACACCTGACCACTCTTGTGGGTTTGCTACTGTTACAATTAAAAATCACAGAAAGGTAAAAACATTGGTATGATGTAAGCAACACAGCTAAAATAAATAAAACTGATAATGGGTGAGTTAGATTTATAGTGTGCGAATAATCAAGCATTGACAATAATCAGTCGTATTGGCGACACCGAGGGGCCCCCAAATAAAATTTTGCTTAGGGCCTCATAAAGGCTTGGGCCGGCCCTGGTCGCAAGTAAATGTCTTTGTGAGTGACTAATTAAATCATTAATTCATATGATTTGTTCAAAAACACTGATTCATTCATGAATAGTCAATGAGTCATTCAATCTTTTACTAATTTGTTAAAAATACTGATTCATTCATTCATGAAAAAAACAATTGATTATTTTTATGAGTGAATCTTTGATTCATTCCCATTAATAATTGAATCCTTCATAAGAATCACTGAATCAGTAAGTGAGTGATTCAATAAATAATTTATGAGTGAGTCATTGAATGATTCATTCAGGCAATTAGTTCACAACAGCGATTCATTCAAGAAGTGACTGTCGAGTCATTGAATTATTTACTTAAACAATTTGTTAGCGTTTACTGATATATTCAGGAACAAAAAAAAAAATACTTTCTTTATGACCAAATTATTAAATCATTCACATGAATCACATGAGTCATTGAATCATTTATTCAGCTGATTGGTTCAAAAACAATGTCACTGCGTTGCTCATGAAACAAATTTAATTAAGCCTTTAATAGGTTAAATTCCTGAACCTTTCAAAATAGTTTGTTTGAGATACCCGACACAGCAACATTGAATCAACCAGCTGTTTTTTTGTTTTTTTTGACCATTGATAGATGGGCAGAGTGTTCCAGAAACCCGTTTGGAAAAGCTGTCGTTTTTTAGTGACATTAATTCTGTTTGGTACCACTAGTGGCTCAGAAATTACACACATGAGACAATCCAGAGACAAACTAAACTCAGCTTTGAAAAAAGCAATTTTCCTCTGGAATCATCTGAATAATATGATGTCTGGAAAAATAGCTCTTAATCAATAGTGAAGTTAACACCTACTCCATTTATTCAATCAGCATCAGGTTCAGGAAGAAAGGATCTTTTCTCCATGAGTGCTATCTGGATGCATAACCCATATGAAAGATATTTTAAGCCACTTAAACATGACAATCCATCATCTCTCTATCTCTGACACGAAGCTTACTATTACCACAAATGCCAGTTCACCCAGCGGGAGGAATAGCTAACATCGCTATGGTGCCCTCAAATTTTGCTGTTCTTACTGAGACACTATACCACCCCCAGCCATTATGATAAATGGTGATTTTTTTTTTACTCCGTGACAGATAGTGTGTGGGGCTACATGGTGATTACGTGCAGTTTCAGGTGAGATGGAGAGACAGAGTTCCACGGAGGGTCAGGCAGATGGCGTTTCCTGCACTGATTTGTGGTGATTGTCCCTCTGGCCTTGTCTTTCTAGGATTAAGTTCTTAAAATGCAAACTGTCCCACATGAACTCATCAGGCAGTTGGCACACAGGTCTCTCTCTCTCTCTCTCTCTCTCTTCATCTCTGTCCCTGTGCTCGTACATCTTCTGGTTTCCTTTCCATTCTGTCTTTTTCCTTCCGTCTGTTGCTGGTCACGCTTTGTCTGCCTCTCACTGTGGCTTAAAATGTTGTTTAACTCCATTCAGGGATACAGTGGCCATAGGGAGCACCGTGACATTCCAGTGGGTCGGTTGACCTGTGGGCTGGCTGTCGAAATCATATTTAGATAAAAAGTAAATATACAGTGATTTTAAAAAACATTTCAAAATCATCAGGCAGGCTGGCCACGCCCCAGTGGTAGAGTGTGGTGTAGTAGACGACATACTGTAGACACAAAATAAAAGCAATTGAATGCAGCCCTGATACCTAGTTTATTGAAAATCTAAGTTTATCGGTGAAGGATTTGAACACAGGTCTCTATCAGTGTTTCCATCAGTGATATTTTATATTAGTTTTTATTATATTAATATTGTTCAAGTTTTTATAAATTGTATTAGTATATATATATATGTGTGTGTGTGTGTGTGTGTGTGTGTGTGTGTTTCTGTTATATTAAAATCTATTTTAAAACAAAATAATGAGCACATGTTAATCCTAGGCTGTTTTTCTCCCAATGTATTCCTGACTCCCATAAATAAAAGAACAATTCAATGTCTGACTGACTGAATATGCATATTTTTTGTAATAAACACATTCTTGCTAGTTCATACAAACATATTATTTAATTTAAAAAGATAACACACACACACATAGAACTCGATTCATGGCTACCATAACTCAGATGCTGTTATGGTTAAGGTAGGAAATGTCCTGGAATGTTAAAATCATCCTCCACATGTTTTTTGCACATGTAGTACAAGATACTTCCTGTTAAATAGAGGCACATTAATGCAGTTGTTCCATTTTAGAAATTTCATTACAGTTTTGTTAACCTTTATCTCAACCTCACAACGCTTTCAGTGTGGAAACCTTTCCATGTTTTTGTTTTTTTCTTATTCGCACTCACTCGCATCCTCGATTCACTCTAGATCCCCCACCTATTTCAATAGCACTGCCTCAGATATACATCTTTCTCCATCTGTATCTTTTTCTCTCCACCTCTCCCTCCCTCCCTCTTTTTCTCTCTCTTACACAAATGCCTGGTTGTTCCACACCCACTCCGCTCCCCTGCCGCTGCAGCCCCAATCAGCATGTAGCCTCGCCCGTCTTGCCAGCAGGCTGTCCATCATTCCCAATTACTGTGGCAACCGTTGCTGCCGGCAGCAGCACACACCGATCAACCGAGTGACCCCGCACACCTCCAACAAGGTTCCAACATCACAGTCTCTTCTGCACATCTGTTCCGCTCTTCTCCTCACCTAGCGCTGAAAAGATAAAGAGACCCTGACATAACACACCCAATATCAATCCACACAGCGCGCGAGTGTGTGTCTCAGTGTGTGTTTTCGGTGGATCACAGAGAAGATAAAGATGCCGAGACATTGAGCACGCTTGCCCGTCTGTCATGTATTCCGTTAACAAGAACAATGGGAAGTCTCTTGTGTACAGAATTCTAAGAAACCCTTAATGACATTATCAACAAACATCTAAGTGATGGAATGAAGATAAGTGATGATAAATCATGTGTTTAGTAACTAGTTTACATTAGAGTCTGCTGTCTGCGCACAAACTTATGGCGTAAAAATCATCAGTCACAAATAAATGAAGTGTAATGAGAGAATAAAGCGCTGGATGCACTTGTGCTGAGAGTGATGCTGAGTTGAGTTATTTCCCACCACCCTCTTTCTTCCCATGGTGCACAGCTATGCATTGGAATGGTGAAGCCTCCCTCTACTGGTTGGTGAAGACATTGCAGCGTAGTTCTCAGAGTTCATGACCTTGATGCAAAGTAAAATGCACAAAAGTGAGGCACAGGGAAAGAGAGAGGCAGTTTCAGGACACGCATCTGGAAAGGATCTCCTACTTCCATGGCTCTCGTAGCCACGTCATCAAAACTCAGCCGCGCATTCCTGTCTGGATGTTTCTTTGCACACATTTATCTCCCTGCACAGATTGCAGAAGAAAACCAGCGTAATGTTTACGTCTGTGTTCACATGAGTGTGAAATGTAGCAATAATAACAGCGTCACGGCTGCCGTGGTTTCCGATGTAAACTTTTTTTTTCTTTTGTTATTATATAAATATCTCATGTCAACGTGTCCAGTTTCACTATACAAATTATTTTGATTGCATTGTTCAGTACTTTCAACATCAAAGGAAGTTAATGATACTAAATGATTGATTAACAATAGTGCTAAGCTTGTGAAGTTTGTGGTGATGTAATTTTTTTTTGGTGTCTGTCCTCTGATTAAAGGAACTGTCTAGGTACAGCATCTGTGATTTGACCGCAGAAAATAGTTTAAACTCATCCCTCAGTATTAAAACCAACAACAACTGTTCAGTGTTAATGTACTTATAATGGATGTCTTAGGGGCAAGTGTGTGAGATGCACTTCATACTAAATTTACCAGCTTTACTGGCATTAAATTGTAAAAAAAAAAAAAAGATCACCGTTTACACACAGCACATCTGTTTTCAACATTGAGAAGAAATAATATTGATAGGTTTTCTGAAAAATTTGCTTTTACATCACACATATAAATTACATTTTAAAATATATTAAAGCAATTTTAAATAGTTATTATAAATTGTAATAATGTTTCACAATATTACTGGTTTTACTGTATTTTACTGTATTGCAGCCTTAGTGAGAGATTTCTTTTAGAATGTCTTGCCGAGTCTTGCTGACCCCAAACTTTTAAAAGGTAGCATACATACTTGCGTTGGTCTGGCGGTAACAATCATCAGTACTCAGAGTTCCTTTTAAATGTTACTCACGCTCATGTCATTTCAAACCCTTATGACATTTTTTTTTTTTTTTAGCGTAACACATAAAAAAGCTTTGAAATACTACTTGCTGTTTTCCATTATTGTAAGCTCCAAAAAATATGCCAAAGCATCATAAAAGTCATCCATACCATTTATGTGCTGTATTCCAGGTCCTCTGAAGTCATTTAACACATTTATGGGAGCAAAAGAACAACATTTTATAATAAACTTTGTCAAAAATTTATAAAATGTTAAATGGTGAACTATTTCTTTAGTAGTTTGTATTAACCTCATAACTTAATTTAGATATTTGGAATTGATTCATACCTTCACCAGATGCCAGTAGCGAAATCAAAATGTAGCTTGTAGAGTGCAATGTAGATGTAGAGTGTAACGTCCTTTCATGTATGCTTTCAGTCCATGAATCTCATTGAGCTGGGCAATCCTTCTCAGAGTCTGGAGAATGTGTGTCGCTGGGCTTTCGAACAGCAGAGGAAGGACACTAATGATAAAGATTACCATGATCACGCCATCTTTCTCACTCGTCAAGAATTTGGACCCACTGGGATGCAGGGTAAAATCAACACACAAGCACATTAACACAGCATCATCAACCTCCAGAGATTGAAACATGTTGCTAACAAGAGCAGTTGATCTTTTAAACATGTGCACATGTGCTTAGTTTGAAAAATGGGTATCTGTACGAACCACAATGATCTTGAAATGACCTTGACTTCAGGCCTCAGACCAGTGGAAAATATGTGTTAAAAATAACGTGTATATGTGAAGATGTGAGGAGGTCAAACTCAATCAGGTGTTCTTATGTGTTGCTAGGTTACGCTCCTGTCACAGGCATGTGTCATCCCGTACGGAGCTGCACTCTCAACCATGAGGACGGTTTCTCGTCTGCTTTTGTCGTGGCACATGAAAC
Source organism: Sinocyclocheilus rhinocerous (assembly GCF_001515625.1). NCBI lineage: Eukaryota > Metazoa > Chordata > Actinopteri > Cypriniformes > Cyprinidae > Sinocyclocheilus > Sinocyclocheilus rhinocerous. The sequence goes on along the minus strand of NW_015644627.1, from coordinate 294,531 downwards.
CGGACACGTGTGAGTATCTGCTACAGTATGTTAAAAGATACCTCATATATTTTCATTTGTACAGCAATTAGTTCCGGTCCTGATTGGTTGAGAATCATTTGAACAGCTGACTTTCCACTGCTTGTGTCGCTAATTAGTGTATTAGTGGTGGGGATTTTACAGGGTTCTCTTTCTGCAAGTTACATTGAAATGTCAGTAGGTGGCGATAAGTGATTGTATTGTGATGAGTAAATCAGTGAATCACTAAATTGCTCACTACTGATTTATTCAACATGGATTCATTCAGTAAATAAGTGATTGGCTGCATCTGAAATTGCATACTTCTTTACTATATAGTAGGTAAAAAGCAGTATGTGAAAAGAGTTGTATGTTCAGATTCACAGAATTGATCATATAGTAGGGCAAAAAAAAAAAAAAAACCCAGATGACGTACTACTTCCGGCGAGATTCTGAAGTGTGCATCTAATGGGTGCTTTATTATCATTTCATTTACATTTTGTGCACAAATAAAACCAAAATAAAGACTTTATTCAACAATTCGTCTTCTCTGCGTCACCCTGGCGCCATTTTGGAGAGTATCACATACATAAACAACGTATGCAGTTCTGTGTCAAACACTGTACGTGGATGCGCTGTTTACGTTGTTTACGCCTTGATCTGAACGTAAACAGCGTATCCGCGTATATACATTGCATACGTTGTTTACGTATGTGATACTCTCCAAAATGCCACTATAGGGTGACACGGAGGAGACGAATTGTTGAATAAAGTCATTATTTTTGTTTTCTTTGCGCACAAAAAGTATTCTCGTTGCTTCGTAAAATTACGGTTGAACCACTGATGTCACATGGACTATTTTAACGATCTCCTTGCTACATTTCTGGACCTTGATTGTGTAAGGACCCTTGCTGTCTATGGGAGGGTCAGAGAGCACTCAGAATTCATCAAAAATATCTTAATTTGTGTTCCGAAGATGAACGAAGGTGTTACGGGTTTGGAACGACATGAGAGTGAGTAATTAATGACAGAATTTTCATTTTTGGTGAACTATCCCTTTAAGAGATTATGCGATTTTGGATGCAGCCACTATGAGTGAATCATTGAGACATTTTCTCAATAGATTTGTTCAAAAACAAATTCATTTAGGAACAAAACAAGTGACTGCCAATATGATTGAACCACTGATTCATTCACACAACCAATTCATTCAAAACTGTCAACTTCACATAATTCCATAAATATGGCGTCTATCCTGACCAATGTCTGTTTGTTACTTAATTAAAATCTAAAAATGCCAAAATAAAGGGCAAGTTGTCCTCAAAAATTTAAATTGTTTGTATATATGCATATGTGCTATAGGTTGGGAATGGAGCATGATGGGCAGGGGAATCGTTGTGGAGATGAGGTGCAGATGGGGAGCATCATGGCCCCACTGGTGCAGGCTGCTTTCCACCGCTTCCACTGGTCCCGCTGCAGTCAACAGGAACTGGGCCGCTACCTGCAGTGAGTGCTAGACAGACATACACAGACAATCTTGACTAGTACGACTGTGGATTATATACCATCTCATTCTGCTTCTGAAGTTCGTATGATTGTCTCCGTGACGACCCGATCAAGCCCAAATGGGAGGAGCTTCCGCACCTGCCCGGGATGGATTACTCCATGCACGAACAATGTCGCTTTGACTTTGGGGCCGGATACATGATGTGCACAGCGGTGAGCCATGAATTTACTGATGCACAGGCTTTTTCATTCAAGTAATGCATTATTATAATGAGATTGTAAAATCACTACGAGCATGTATAATTCTACAAGCATTCTTCCTTGACAACCATCAGCTTGCCATAACAATCACCATTTGTGGTCACTGGGTTCACCGGAGAGCGCCGTGACCCAGTATGATGTGTGTTATACATGCCAATAATGCATTATGAATGGAACACAGTATTTTGTGTTAAGTGACTGAGTTTTGATATCTGTACATGCCAAAAGGGAAAAGGCTTAATGGAATAGAATAGTGCACCAAAAATGTTCAGTCTCTCACTATTTTACTCATTCTCATGTTGTTTCAAACCTGTATGACTTTCTTTCTTCTGTGGAGCACAAAAGGAGGAGCTTTCAAGCTTTTTAAAGAACACAAAGGCGCCATTAAAGTATCATAAAAGTGGTCCATATGACTCATGCACTTTATTCCAAGTCTTGTGAAATAATGCAAGTTATAGAGACTGAAATTTAAGTCACCATTCACTGCTCTAGCTCTTTTTGGCATGTTCAGCAAAGCAGCACCGATTCATTAACAAGTTCTTCTTTTGTGTCAGGTCTTTTCAAAAAATCTTTTCATAATTTTGCAAGTTTGAAAGCCTTTAAAACAGTGTTTCTCAGCCCTGGTCCTGGGCCCCCCAACACTGCACATTTTGTGTGTCTCCCTAATCAAGCACACCTGATTCAACTCATTAGCTCATTAGAAGAAACTCCAGGACCTGAAATGGGTGCCAGACAAGGGAGACATACAAAATGAGCAGTGTTGGGGGTGCCCAGGACCAGGGTTGAGAAACACTGCTTTAAAACATTGTGCGTGTTCCGCAAAAAAAAAAAAAAAACCGTCATACGGGTTAACATGAGGGAGAGTGAATGATGAAACTATTTTCATTTTTGAGTGAACAAATCTTTTAGTGAATGGGAGAAGAACCAGGTTTTAAAACTACTCCATAGCACATCAGCTGGTTTTATTTGATGAGCACCAAATTTCAAATTGATGTCACTCGTCTATATGAGAGAAAGAAGCAAGGCTGTAATTACACTGTTTGCAGTTCACTGTTGGGAATAAAATTGATCAGATAATCAAAACCAGATGGCATGAGTTTGATATCACTTGATAAACTGGATAAAAATGATTTCAAGAATCATTTCTGCTCACAAAATTAGATTCCAGTTGAACAGCACTGCTTGGACTGTACTTCACTGTCTTGTTAAACCATTCCCTTAGCTGCAAAAGGTGGGGCCAGCAGGAGCCCAGGTAAGGTGTTCTCCTCAGTCGCAATGTGGCCTCTTTCATTTGAACTTGGTTCAATTCAGATGGTCTTATTGTTAATCATTACATGTTATTGGTTGGTGTTGAACACATTGTCATTTTGCAGACACATATGCAGCAGGATACAAAACCCACAATTGTTTCTGAATTAACTGACATTCACAAGCATCAAAAGGGATGCTTGAGTTCAATAAAAATGTAATAATTAAAATCATATTTGGCTTGTACTTCAGTTTCTAAAAATAATTGTAAAAAGTGTGTGTACAAAAATGCACAAATTGATGTCATATACTGTATGTACAATAATATGCACATGAATACTCAAACAAAGAGCAATTTCCACACACAGGAATTGGATTAGGATAAAGCATAACAGGGTGTTCATCCACCCAGAACAGTAGTCCCACCACTAAATGAGCGATTTAGACAACTTTGCGGCTTAGGTAACACATTTTTGTATGGAAGAACTGATATAAGTGCTTTAGCAAAAACACATTTAGTGGCACATTTCTGCTTCTAAACCCTCTGGAATGCCTTGCCCCTAGACTTCAGTTGAAAAACACCAGTGTAAACTATTTTTTGTCTGTTTTTCGAACTGAAGGATAAAATTATTCTCTGTAGTAATTGAAAGCATGCCACAGATTCTCTCAATATTGTAGATCTCAAACCTCGTTTGAACATTCCTTTAATGTCAAGTTAACCAGGTCATTGTAGTTTGGTGGACTTTTCAGAGAGTTTTCTACATTCATTAGAAAAGATATCCATGAATAGATTGCTGAATGGGGCAGGTTTAATCATACAGTTCTCAGAAGCATCTAAAAAATCTTTACAGGTGCTAAATAATCATCTAGCTATTGGCCTAGCAATCTATTCGCTATTTAGCTTGGCAAACTCTAAACAATATTCAAACTGAGACAACAGTAGCAGCCAGCTGGCTTCTGCTGAAAACTGTGAGCCATTATTTTGCACTTGGTGTCTTGATGTGTTTAAAATGCTTGTTGGGTTAAGGATCCTGCTAAATGAAGTGTCATCATTAGTACCACAGCCAGAGATTCTGGTCTTGTCTACTATGCCTCTCAAGAGGAAGGAAAACAAAAGAGAGATTTTGCTTAACGTTTGACCTTAACTGAGGCCATATTCCATCACTGCCCAGCATTCTGTTGTCTAACTGTGCTGTTGGTCACAGGCTGCATCATAACTAAAACAGTTTTCGTCATTGTTTTGATTTGCCTGCATGAGATTGCTTTGTTACATAAATGCAACCTGCCCATTAATGAAAATATATCATACTGTTTTCTCAGATGTTATAATATTATGTTATATTTTATCTTATATTAAGTAACATTATATATATATATTTTTTATTATTACAGTTAAAAAAACAAACCGGCTATGTTTTTTGTCCTATAAATATGTATATAGAGAGAGAAAAGAGAGATTAACTTTAATTTTAATTATTATAGTATCACTTTATTTACAATTTATAAAAAGTGTCTGTTTAATGGACTTATTTTCAATTATAAGAAATTTACAGGGCCATTTTAATAGTGTTGTTTGTCATTTTAATGAACAGTTGTTCAGTTTGATCCTAGCCTTATGACTATCTGACCAGCTGCGTCTTGTCATAAGATTTCTCTCATTCAGAGTGTGTGTGAGTTTGAGAATGATTTTTCTTCTCTCTGTTCCTCTGTTTCAGTATCGCCCCTTTGATCCCTGTAAGCAGCTTTGGTGTGCTCACCCAGACAACCCCTTCTTCTGCAAGACCAAAAAAGGTCCACCCATTGATGGCACTATATGCGGTGATGGGAAGGTACCACTCAGCCTTTCATGCAGATCCATCCTGAGGTGTTAGACTCACTTCTTCCTCTGTGCTTATGTGTTTGCCCTGCTCTCTTCCTCTCTCAGCACTGTTTTAAAGGCCACTGTATGCATCTGACTCCAGACATCATAAAAAAGGACGGAAACTGGGGGACGTGGAGTGAGCTTGGCGCCTGCTCTCGCCCCTGTGGAAGGGGACTACAGTTTCGCACCCGAGCTTGTGACAATCCGCTGTTTGTATATCTATCTATCTATCTATCTATCTATCTATGTTGGCTTGTCTAATTTTTTCATATGTAGCTTTTTTTTTTTCCCTACTTCCATTAACCTCCTCCAGTCCAACAAACGGTGGACGTTCTTGCGCCGGCCCAAGCTATCAGTTCCAGATGTGTAATACGCATGAGTGTGAGGACCTGTACCATGACTACAGAGCCGAGCAATGTAGCATGATGGACAAAAAGTTTGAGTACCAGAATACCTGGCACCACTGGCTGCCTTATGAACATTCCGACCGTAAGTAATACGGCAAATTTCATGAACCACATAGAGTTGAAAACAGCTTTTCTTCTGTAAAAAAATAAAAATAAAAAAATAGACACCTTGAAAACAGTTTGTTTGTAAATTATTTTTTTTATAATGTAAATAAATAATATAAATAATTTTTAAATGTAAATAATTTGTGGATGCAAATGTGACCCCCACCCCCATCTAATTAGTACAAGGTGAACGTGATTTCACCAAGTACAACATGTTCCTGGATCAACATTCCAATCAACCAATCAGAATTGAGGGATACGTTTTCAAGAAATTTCAGTTTTAGGCTTACCTTCAGGGTTAGATGCTTCTACACCCTTCTTATTCACCTATCATTTCCCTCTGATTTTAGGAATAAATTATGGGTAGGGTTAGGTTTAGGGGTAGGGATTGGGTTAGGTCTATATTTTTGGACAGTAATGTTGATCCAGGATCAACAAAAGATGTTGATCCAGGAACATGTCTTATTTGGCAAAATCACGGCGACCTTAGTACAAAGTCTACAATAACAGTAATCCTCAAATTCATTTATCAGGGTCATGCCATGGTAGTTTAGACATTTTGAGCCATGGCCCTAATGTAAGTTTTTCAAGTTTGGCTTGCAATATTTCACAGTACTGCCCAAAATACTTTTCACTCTGCGCCGTATATTAGAAGCAGAAGTCAGCAATTTGGCAAATGCCAAAAAATCTTAAATATCAACGCAACAGAACATTTGACTTTGTTTTTATATGTAAAGTTTATTTAAATGAATATAATGTAGTTTGATTTTAAAATATTTATTTTAATTATTTTATTTTAAATTAGTTTTATTTTATTTAAAGCTTACTTTAGATTGTTTCCTACTCCTGTCCTGCACAATCAAGCTCAGTTTGTCAGCCAGGCCTGTAACCGGGCTGATGTAATCTGTCTCTGCACACAGCTGTTCTCACTTACACAGTGGGTACACATGAAAATATGATTTCATTGAAACCCCCCTCTTTTTTCCACATGTACTTCTACACCATTCATGACATCACTTAGAACATGAAATACCTCCAGAGTCATTAGTGCTGTGGACATCTGCCTTAGTCTTATGATCAACACAAGCACATCCAAAGTAATGCTCATATAAAGAGAGACATTTTGAGCCTTTTTTTTAATTCACAAAATAATGATTGTGGTTCATGTCTCATATGGTAAAATGCGCTTGGTACCTTTGATCAGATGAGGTAACCATTTTTACTTTCAGGAGAAATGTACTCTGTTGACCTTGATTTGATTTGTGTGGGTTTGGGATTTTGGAGGGGAATAAAGTACTTGTTTTACTTGTACTTTTTCCACACAGAGTGAAATTAAATGCTTTTAAATTACTGGGACATTTGACAGGCGTCACATTGTTCATGGATAAGTTTTGGTCTTTATGCAAAATTGACTTGGACGTACTTCTGGAACAGAAGCGTCCAGTTTTTGGATTAGCTGGGAAACTGTTTGTTTTTTTTTTTTTTTTTTTGGTATATGATCAACATTTATTTAATTTTTCTTTATTATTTTCTTAACTAAAATTTGAATTTTTATATTTTTCTTAGAATTCAAGATCTTCTAAATCCTTATAAATATGCACCAAATCTCAATCCATCACTCAAGGATCTCTCTTGTCTTGTTTTTCATAGCTAAGCAACGCTGCAAATTGTACTGTCAATCCAAAGAGATGCGAGCTGTAGTCAACATGCAGACTCAGGTGGAACCTGGAACACACTGCTCCTACAAAGATCCCTACAGTGTGTGTGTGTACGGAGACTGTGAGGTAAATAGCTGTGTGTACTACATGTAAATGTATGTGTTTAGTTGCCTGTTGCTCACGGTGTCTCTCTCCCTTCAGAAAGTGGGCTGTGATAATGTGGTAGGATCAGCTCTACAGGAAGATAAGTGCGGCGTCTGCGGGGGAGACGGAACCAAGTGCAAGACTCACAAGTTTAACTTCACCTTTGTAGAGAAGAAAGGTACGTCTCCACAGCACACATATAGGCTCTGTTCCAAAACCTGGCATGGGCAGGTTGTTAATGCATCACAGGCCTAGTTCAGACACTATGGCTCTTCCAAACGTAGGCATAATTATACTACCTCCTAAGATACCTTCTTTTGGCCAAATTCTTTGCAAATCCCGTAACACACTGCAACTTGCAAGGTCAGTGTAAAAAAAAAAACAAGAAACAAATGTTGGTTTCAAATATCATTAACGTAATACTGAAAAGTAGTGATGGACGATTTCGAAACACTGCTTTGTGAAGCTTGTATCAAACTGCCACGAGTCACGTGATTTCAGTAAACAAATCTTTGTTACGTCATAACTGTTTCAATGTTTATATGTTTTTTACCTGATCTCGGATCAGTTTGATAAATTTGGGGTCATTTTTAAAAACACATTTGTATAATAAAAGCAAGAGTTGTAGTTAATAGTCTAATATTGGCCTGATTATTCAAGCTCTTCAATTTAATAAAATAACACATACAGACAGTTCATATTTGATGGTATTAGAACATTTCGAAAAGCTTTGTTTCTTCCATCACTACTGAAAAGAGTCATGTCTCTGTTCATTCTAAATGAAACCATTTTGCATTCACTTTTATTTAATCACATTTTTATGTTTATTAAACTTTTGGAGTGAAGTAATAGTGATTTGGAAATGTTTTGCATTTGGTTTAGGTGTCATTAAAGTGCTTGAAGTTCCCAGAGGGGCAAGGCATCTCTTAATCCAGGAACTTAATGGAACTACTCACATTTTAGGTAAAGCCTGATCATTTCCTGTAGTTTTTCATACATTCAGCACTATGCTTGTTTGATTGAAGCTCTCTTTCTCCATTTTTTTAATTCAATAGCTGTCAGGAATAAAGCGTCGGGTGATTTCTTTCTCAACGCATATGGAGACTACCCAGAGACACGCTCAGTTATTGAAAAAGGTCTGGAATGGGAGTATGAAAATAAAAACAACAAGGACACCATTCAAACCAGCGGACCCTTGAAAAATTATGTGGTTGTCATGGTAATCTCCTGTAGGAACTCAAACACACAAATAAGTGGACACACAACTTAATTGATCGTCTTTAATTGTGTAATTGATTACTAGATCCGAATGCATGGATCGGCCAAGTTGAAGGTGTCGATAAAATACATCACTGACAGTGACAGACTGAGTGACTGTGCCAATGAGAATAACATGGTCCCTGATAATGCGGTGCCATACTCCTGGGTGGTGAAGAGATGGACACCCTGTTCCAAGACCTGTGGAGGAGGTAGTTCACTGTAACCACAATCTTTTGTTTGGGAGTAGTTTGATAAAGATACAGACAGCTAAGTTCCCCCTACATCTCTCAGTTTTTGCTGTAATTGATCCTTTGCCAAGTCCTGCCTTAAAAACATTAGTGACCAATCCTAGCAACTGTTACTGTCCACCATATATAGAGCACTGCAGTGATGACGTGTTTTGTAAGCCAACCTGTAGGTCAGCATCACTCTGGTTCCCTCGACAAAAACCAATAGGATTTTTCCATAGGCTTTTGGATTATTGCAGAAAATAGGCTGTATGACCAATAAAAGTTCATGATTGTTACACGGTTTGTTCATCATTATCTTCACAACTTTTATGAATTTTAAAGTCTAAATACAATCACCAGAAGTAAAAACTATTTCAGTTTTTATTAAAAAAATAAAAACTTTTTTTCTCTTAAAGTGCCCCTATTTTTAATGCTCTAATATAGTTTTGGGAGTCTCCTACAATGTGTTTACATGCATGCAAGGTCAAAAACTGCTTTAGTTTTCTCAAAATATTCATTTAATATCACCTAATGTTCCAATGATTCGTTCGAAGCAGTTCTAAAAGTCTACTCTGCTCTGATTGGTCAGATGGCCCAGTCTGTTGTGATTGGTCTACCGCATACAGCGCATGTCAGAAATGATACGCCCATTGCAATAGTTCCGTATTTTGAAGGCTCGATAGAAAATATACACATCTATTATTTGTCATACTTACATGTTGTGATTCAGTGGAGCCAGCTGGTCCAAAAAAACTGGGTACTGAGGCATCTTTCAAGAGCAAACGTTTTGTGAATCCTGCGTTGAACTCCCTGAGATTAGAGAAGCAGTCATCAGTAAAATGACGGGGACACACTCAAAAAAAAGATCAATAAAATGAAATGATGAATGAGAAGAAAAAATTAATTTTAACCACTGATTCTTTGCAACCTAATCTTTCGGAAGTGAAAATAAAACTAATCTACTTTCACAATGTAGGACGCAGCATCTTCTTGACATGATGTTAACCACACAAACAAGCTACAGTGTTTGAGATCGGGTCAAGTTGTTCGCGGCCGGCCAGTGTAGAACATAGGTGGGCATTATGCAAATGTGTTACCACGTGATGTGTAGCCATCACGGAAGTGGGATTCAAATTCCTGACGACTATTTCAGAGTCGATTCTTTCTTTTGGGAGACAATAACTTTATTTATAATGCACTTTCGGCTTTACAACTTTGCAGATTGTTTACATTCACATACAGCTACATTACACACTGCATGAAAGGCAATATTCAAAATGGCATAATAGGGGCACTTTATATTTTGTGTTAGAGTAGTTTACAAGAGTGCAATTATAAACACAATGAGGCTGTAAAAGCAGAATAGTCAGTAAATGAATTTACCTGTTCGCCATGATGACATTTAATGTCCCTAACAAACTCTGTAGTCCCATTTAGCCACTTTTTAAACAAGCTTTTGAAAACTCACATTAGTATGCATTTGTGATTTGTAGTAGAATAAATCATGAAATTATCTGGAGCATGTGTAAACCACAGTCCCTATTTTAGGCATTTAACCGAAACCCCATTTGGTTAATTCTGACAAAACTCAGTCTAATAGAATGTTAGCTTACATTATTTGGATAATTATGGATTAATTGTGTATATTGTTCTGCTTTTCTCTTTTGATGTTCATGAGTATTTCCTCCACTACCTTCTTATGGACAGGTATTCAGATGACGCGTTATGGCTGCCGTAAAAACACAGAGATGAGGATGGTCCATCGCAGATTCTGTGAGAAACTCAAGCAGCCTCCGCCCCTGTTTAGAGACTGTTACCTGAGCGAGTGTGCTCAGCCCATGTGAGTGTGTGGGAGTTTTTTTATTCACATTTTCAGTTTTGGGGGCAACACAAGTTACTTAATCAGATTACTTTTTTGAAGTAACAACAAAAAAATTTGGACACCAACAAATTACTTATTTTATGTATTACTATTATTCTGCATTTTAAACCCACCTTAAAATTGGATGTTGTGATAATTAGTACCTTTTATATATA
>NW_015644627.1:252316-283674 GCF_001515625.1 Sinocyclocheilus rhinocerous | reverse complement strand
TATATATATATAGAGCCAGTGCATGCAAATCAACACAGAAATCTTCATTTGTTAAAAAAATTACATTTGATTATGTAATACATGTTTCCTGTTATTTAAAATAGCTAAAAATTTTCAGTGTTGTGTAATAATGTATTTTATAATTTTATAAAAATGTGTAGTTAATACATTTAATATACATTAATACATAAAAAAACGTTTATAATTTATATCTTATTATGAATAAGGTAAAAAAAAAGTAGCATTACTTTTAAAACTAGCATTCCCTAGCACTACATTTTGTGGTCTGGTTTTCTACAACTATACTGTAGTTTATCTAGTTTATTTCCAGTAGATGTCACTGTGACACTGTTGTTTCTTGTATCACACATGACACTTTGGCACCTGTTTTTCTTGATAAACTTTGACTGATTGTCTGTTTCTATGTGTTTAGCTGGGCGGCTGGAGAGTGGGGTGAATGCAGTAAGTCTTGTGGGAAGACTGGCACTCAGACACGCTCTGTACGCTGCGTCCAGCCTCTAGCCGACGGCAAGATCAAATCCATCCGCAGCCGTTACTGCAGTGACGAGCGCCCAGAGTCCCGCAGAGACTGCAATCGCAACCTGTGCCCTGCTGAGTGGAGGCTGGGCCCCTGGTCACAGGTACAGACATCTGACATGCTATGTTTCTATCCGTATAGGTCTGCACATGGGATTAGTTTGATAAACTTTTAGCATAAAAATAATTAATGTTTGTTTGTGTGTGTGCTGTTGTAGTGCTCAGTGACGTGTGGTAATGGTACGCAGGAGAGGCAGGTGCTTTGTCACACCCGTGACAACACCATTGGACTGTGTCTGGACTCCAAACCAGCTGCATTAAGACCCTGCAGAATGGATCCCTGCCCAAGTGCGTATTTGATTATGTGCTCACATTTTCAGTAACTTTCATTAAGTCTGAAATAACAACCCGAAACATCTAACAGATCAGTACATTCAAAATTAAAGCCAACATGAAGTGCTGTTCACAGCCTATTTTAAATTGACAAATTTCTGAGTGTAGCAAGATATTAAACTAGAAAAAATATAGGGCAGGACTTGAGAGCCATTGACTATTGGTTGAATCATTAAAAGTGGGTGTAACATACCAAAATGGAGTCAGATGGTTGGTGGGAAAGGATTAAAAGTAATGCTCACATAATGCATCTCTCCGAGATGAGGATGTATCTAACTGGTTACACTTTACAATAAGGATGTGTACATTATCTAACATGAAATACCAATGAACAATATTTTAAAACATTTATTAATTTTTCGTAAGATTCAGTCTTCAGTGTCACATGATACGTCAGAAATCATTCTAATATACTGATTTGGTGCTCAAGAAACAGTTCTTGTTTGATGAGCATTGTTGAAAACAGTTGTACTGCTTAATATTTTTTCAGTATTCTTTGAAATCTTTTGTGGCATTATAATTTAATGCATCTTTGCTGAATGAAGGTTTAAATTCTTTTAAAAAAAGGTAAAAAAACACTCACTGACCCCAACAATGAACATAACAATGAACTATAGTTTATATATATTTCTAACATTAACTAGATTAATAAATCCTGTAAAAATTGCATCAATAATTTGGAGGATAAATGATAATATGCAATGCCAGTTTTATATGTCATCTTCCAAGTGCAAGTCAGAAGTCGTAGATATTGATTATCGATTTTCATTTCATGTTGATGAAGACAAAAATATATGAAGCCAAGTATAGACAATTGGGATTATTTGAATGTACACCTACTAATGATCTGTCAAGCATGCTTATTAATGTTATTAATGAAAGTTGTATTATCTGTACTAGTTTTTGCAGAAATAACAGACTAATTCATAACATGAATGAATACACTAATATAGTTGATGGGATTTTTCTTTCTTTCTCTCTCTCGCATTCTCTTTGTCTCCCGGGCTTTCTTTTTCCCAATCCCTCTCCCACATACAATAGGGAGCACTTCTGACTTCAACAAGCACGGCAACTTCCTGATACAGTGGTTGTCGCGTCACGACCCCAAATACCCTGTGCAGAGGATGTCAAGTAAAGCGTCTCTCTCCAGCCACGTTGTGGCGCTGCGCTGTCTCACCTCTCTCAGCTGGACCTTCCCTCTGTCTATCTGCCTGGCTTTACAAGGCAAATTCCCCTGACTGACTCCCTCTTCTGAGGCTTGCACGCTTCTTTTTCCTGGGTGGTGGTACTCTTTTATAGGGCGTTTCCGATAGGGGGAGGTTTCTCTGTTTCTCTCTCTCTCTGTCTCTCGCTCTATCTCTCTCTCTCCTTTGTGGAGCTCTGTGTTGTGAACGCTGGCCAGTAAGAAATTGTTGACAAAACAAAACATGTAAAAAATTTTGGGGATGTTTGTTAAAGGAGGGGCTTTGTGATTGGACGGGCAGCTTGCGGAGCTAATGATTGCACTGAGGTTTCTGCAGAGGCGACGCGTTTGTTTGAATCACTGCCCTCTGTAAGCTGTTTCCATATGGCTCACGCTCTCAAGGTGGACGCCGTTTTACAGAGGCGCCGCCTGAGCTGCAGGTGTGAAGGGGGAAAAATAAACATGAAAAGTGGCTAAAACATTAAAAAAGAAAAAAAAAATGACAAAAAAACTTAAGCTTTATTGTGAATGTGAACTGGTCACAATGAGGAAATCTTTGCTAAGTGCTCATTCCACATCCTAGTTCATTCTTGAAAACCGATGGGACAAAAACAAACACTCAAACTAACAAGTTAAGATGTTACCATGGGACGTACTGTTGAACTGCCATCGTACGTGTTGGTGGCCGATGGTGAACATGAGGTGGAACTTGCTAAACAGGGTCGCTTTACTACACACGTTCGAATGCCATAACCACCTCATCCTCCATCCTCTCTTTGACTGTTAACAAATTCAATAAATGCAGCTTATTTGTGCTTGCAGACTTTAAACAAACATATAAATATATTTGTATTTATATATGACTATAAATCTATATGGGTACCAATAATATGAAATATTAATAATTTGTTTTACCATGAATAAGCTGTAGCTTATTAGCCTAACATTTTGACTGCTATTGATCGCTTTAATTCTTGACTGTTACGTGTATTTTTTTATTGATTTTACATAAATACAAAACTATTGCTATTTAATAACAGAAGTTAAGTGTTTTGGGGGAAGGGGAAGACCTATATTATGCAGGACTCACTCAGCCAGTTGCCTATCATTTTTTTTTCTGAGAGTTGTGGTTTCATTTTATCGGATTCATGCACATTAAATATCTCCACATGGTGATGAGTGATGTGCATTTTCGTCATGCCTTTGTGTGTGCGAGCGTTTCTGACACACGTGTGCGTGCGTGAACGTCTGCCAGCATGCGTTTTTAACTACGGTTACCAGTGGCCATGCAAAAGACGACACATAAATATACCTCATTAACTTTCATCCACATCCAAGGGGGGAGTGGGGAGTGGGGGTGGTTGGCGGGTCGGCCAAAGAAGAGCGTAAGAACAATGCCTTACACTACGTTTGAATGTATCGGCATTTATCTGTGAAAGTGATGGCTTAGCGCACAGAAACCAGAGGTAGCTTCAAACAAAGCCTGAATTAGAAACAACCGATCAACCAATCATCACACACATCTGAAAACAGTGGCTAAAAGCGTTTTAGTGGAAACCTACACTCAGCATCTCTTTATCACTTCAGACGTGTCATTGTATCGTGAAACACATTTCTGTTGTGACTATGTAGCGAGCTATCAGAATAAACATTGGTGTTTACTGTATTTAATGCCATCGTACGTGTTGGTGGCCGATGGTGAACATGAGGTGGAACTTGCTAAACAGGGTCGCTTTACTACACACGTTCGAATGCCATAACCACCTCATCCTCCATCCTCTCTTTGACTGTTAACAAATTCAATAAATGCAGCTTATTTGTGCTTGCAGACTTTAAACAAACATATAAATATATTTGTATTTATATATGACTATAAATCTATATGGGTACCAATAATATGAAATATTAATAATTTGTTTTACCATGAATAAGCTGTAGCTTATTAGCCTAACATTTTGACTGCTATTGATCGCTTTAATTCTTGACTGTTACGTGTATTTTTTTATTGATTTTACATAAATACAAAACTATTGCTATTTAATAACAGAAGTTAAGTGTTTTGGGGGAAGGGGAAGACCTATATTATGCAGGACTCACTCAGCCAGTTGCCTATCATTTTTTTTTCTGAGAGTTGTGGTTTCATTTTATCGGATTCATGCACATTAAATATCTCCACATGGTGATGAGTGATGTGCATTTTCGTCATGCCTTTGTGTGTGCGAGCGTTTCTGACACACGTGTGCGTGCGTGAACGTCTGCCAGCATGCGTTTTTAACTACGGTTACCAGTGGCCATACAAAAGACGACACATAAATATACCTCATGAACTTTCATCCACATCCAAGGGGGGAGTGGGGAGTGGGGGTGGTTGGCGGGTCGGCCAAAGAAGAGCGTAAGAACAATGCCTTACACTACGTTTGAATGTATCGGCATTTATCTGTGAAAGTGATGGCTTAGCGCACAGAAACCAGAGGTAGCTTCAAACAAAGCCTGAATTAGAAACAACCGATCAACCAATCATCACACACATCTGAAAACAGTGGCTAAAAGCGTTTTAGTGGAAACCTACACTCAGCATCTCTTTATCACTTCAGACGTGTCATTGTATCGTGAAACACATTTCTGTTGTGACTATGTAGCGAGCTATCAGAATAAACATTGGTGTTTACTGTATTTAATAACATTTATGACTGTTATCTCCTTACTTATAAGAAAAAAATGCTAATATTATATACTATGAGTAACTGTCATGTTACTTCACTGGCCCAACTGCGTCTTGGCTGGCTGTTGTGGGGGAAAATGTCTGGGGATCATTCAGATGGATTTACGTGCACTGCGTCTATATGCACTTTGATTTATCAGGGAAACTTTATTAATGTTTTGTAAATGTTTAATATATGACACTCGTATGTGCCATGCCAGTTTTTACATCATCATAGTAATCGTGTATTTTATTTAACCAATGACCTATTTATTTATTTACTGTTCATCTGAATTACCAATGGATTAATTGTTCTCAAAGTAATGAAGTGTTTAACCAAAGTTACTGTGAACTTGTACCTTTCAAAACAGTTGATTTATTTTTCTGAAGAAGACAACTCTATCTGTATGTTTAAATGGGGGTGGGAGTGCATTTCATTGTTTCAGTTTCTGTCATGGTCAACTGCAAAAGTAGGAATAAAAATGTGTCATAAAAATGGAAAAATATATATATTATGGCTTTTTTTTGCTTGTGTTGTCATTCTGCTTTCTGTCTGTTTTTCTGTGACAAGTGGGATTTTTTTCCAGTTACTTTAAAGGTGCACTACAGAACATCGGCCTCTCTTTCACCATCTGTGGTAGAATTGCAGGTTATTTTGCAGAGATGTTTTATTCTTATGTCCGTTGTGCTACAAGTATAAGCCTTACTGTAGTGAATCAGGGTAAAGAAAAAAACACTGATGTTTGTCATGTATTCACAGAATAATGGGTTTTTGTAGTGCAACGAACAATTTATGTTTTAAATTTGACCAAATTTTACCAAATACCCTGCTCTCAGCTGTCAGCCATTGAAAATCCTTTTGACGATCACCAATTTTTGGAGAATCTTGCAAAATGTTTTAGCTAACGATTATATAAATAAATACAATCCATATTCAGAAGGACAAATAACCACATTCAAAAGGAAGACAAAAGAAAACTGCATGTTAACCTCACATGTTAACCTAACATGTTTAGTCCTGTAGTATGCATCTATATGCCTGTCTTTGCAGGCTTGCTTAATGGTCAGTTCATAGCTCTGTTTCTTCCTTTGCTTCATCTAATGCTTCTCTTTAATGTTTTCTTTCCATTTCTGCTTATTTCTTACTCAATCAAACTTGTTAAAGCATGAGAAGCTTAGAAGACACATATCTAGTTAGCTACAGATATCCTTATTAAGCTCCTCTTTATACATATTCATCATAGATTATAAAAAATGGTGACTTGATCGTTACTGTGAGAATTGTTTCTACTTGATCTGAACTTTAAATTTAGTTTTGATCATGTAAACAAATGTATTTAGCTTGTTACGGTGATGTTAAATCATATATTTGCCTTCAGTTGGATTTCAATATACATACATACTGTAAGTCTTATCATGCCCCTCTCTTGTTTTGCAGAACGTTGTCACGGTGACCGTTCTGCATTCTGTCGCATGGAGGTGCTGCAGCAGTATTGCTCCATGCCGGGCTTCCAGCGCATGTGCTGCAAGTCCTGCAAGGTTGGCAATTCCACAAAGACCACTTTGCCACCATCCAAATCGAAAATCACCACCAAAGGACGATCCACCACAACCCAAAGTCCTACACGCACCACGTGGACCTCCACGGCAGCCTTTTTGCCGTCTACAGAAGGGAAAAGTGCCACATCTGTGAGCACACCTTGGTTATATACAGCCTTGGCAACATCAACTGATACTCACAGATATACAACAGCACCCTTTTATCTATATACTACAACTCCTATCTATAAGCACGCTACTCCAGAACAGAGCACATCCTTTGCCATTACTACACCATCTAGGATCATATCTGCTCCTGCAAATGACGTGACCGAATTACCTGTTAGCACTGTTTCTGCAGCAACAAGGATCTCATCTGCACCTGGAAAAGACATGGCAAACAGCACCAAATTACCTGTCAGCACTGTTTTCCCCGTCATTTTCAGTGATCTGAATGATGTTACTCTCAATCCCAGCACCACCGTCCAGTTTAAAGAGTTTGATGCGAGTAGTGGTGCACCAGATGTGGACAGCAGTGCGGTATTGCCGTCAACAACAGTGAATGGTGTGAATGAAAGCGAATTGACAACCTCTGGCAATGTGGACATCAGCAACCCAGTGACAGCAGAGGTGTTAACAACCACTAAAGAAACTGCACCCCTGGTACCAACCTCTATATCTACAACTTCCAGTACACCACTGTCCAGTACAACAGCATCCAACACAGAGAAGACGAGCAGACGGCCGAATAAAGTGGAAGAAGCGAGCGAGAGTAATGCTATTGATATACCATATCAAATAATCCCATTGGACAACAAGTTTCCTGTGAATAACATCATCCCCAGGAGAGGACGAGTGTTTCTGCGCGAGAAAACACGGAATAAGCGCATACAAGAACTGCTTGAGGAGAAGCGAAACTTTTTGAGGCGGATGAAAAGAGCACAGGGGATTTGAACCCTGTCCAGTTTCTCTTATAGAGATACAGCTGCCAAATGCAACTTTAATTTCATCTTGGTACTTGGGTCAAGACCTGGAAAATGGCCAAAATATTGCAGTGAACTGATGCTTTTTCCCTCTTTTAATAACATGGCAAACTGATCTTTGTGGAACAAAACCACTAGCAAGTGTTTGCACAGTTACTATGAACCTCAACAACGTCCCTTTAGGAGGTTTCACTGAAGGATCTTCTAATTCAAAGTGATTTATCATTTTAGTTCATAGTTCATCCAAAAAATTTAATTCTGTCATCATTTATTCAACCTCATGTCTTTCCAAACCTGTATGACTTTCTTCCTGCCATGGAAAACAAACACCGAGATTTAGCCATTTTTTTACACCATTTTCCATATTAAATAGGTGAATGGTAGTGAGGAGCTGTGAAGCTCCGAAAATGACAATGAAACATCATACAAGTTATCTTCGAAGTCTTCTGAAGCCATGTGGTTTTTTGCGAGAAACAAGTCATTTTTCAGACAGCATCATGAATAAATCATGAATCTTTAAAATCACTCACATTCCAGGATATTCAAATATGGTTCATTACGATTTTTATGGTACTTTTATGGTTCTGTTTTGTCTATTTTGAAAGCTTGACTGCTTCTTGTCCCCATCCCCTTTCATCCATTTTCATTTCATGTTTGGGTGATCTAAAAATCATAGAAAGAGAGTTATTATCATTTGCACAAATCTGTGCTTCTCAACATGTTTTTGCCCAAATATGCTCAATGACCGATACAGACGATAGGCACATACTGTATTATGGGTAAATTAGCATAGATTTTTTTTTTCAGTTGGCACCAGTCTGAAATGTACATGTTGGCTAGGGCAGTGGTCACCAAACTAAGTCCTGGAGGGCCGGTGTCCTGCAGAGTTTATCTCCAACTCTAATTAAACACACCTGAACCAGCTAATCAACGTCTTACTAGGTATACTTGAAACTTCCAGGCAGGTGTGTTGAGGCAAGTAGGAGCTAAACTCTGCAGGACACCGGCCCTCCAGGACCGAGTTTGGAGACCCCTGGGCTAGGGTGTGTTTCAGCTGCACATTTTATCATAAAAATGACTGATAATTTTACAGAGTCAAAAATATGGAACCTGTGGTAGTGATGTGAAATATGAGCCCAGAGAAGTGAATCAGAGTTAAATTAGAACATAACCAGACATGACATGCAGTTAAGACATTTATATTCTTACCTACAGTATATCACAGCCTCATCTGTTCTGACTTACATGTATCTGTGATAAGAAAAAAAATTACAAGGTTGTCTTCATCGATGAGTCATTTGACAAGAACTCAGGGATGCGCCGTGTTACATACATACAGATGTTAATTTTATGCTTGTGAATTATATTTCCTTCACCAGTATGCAAGCTTGTGCTGAAACTTTATCAGACCAGGTCAAGATGATATATGTTTTTATTTGTGAGATAATGACTTGTTATAAGAATACTCTACACCCCTACCCAAAGACGTCAAAGACTCCTTCATTATATAAAAAGCAGAAGAAAATGTCAAAAACAGAAATAAATTTTATATATTGCAAAAAAGAGTTTCAGTTTTACATTCCTCTTATACATTTTCTTGTGCTTTTACAGACCTTTTTAGATTTTGATTATTTCAGATTAAGTTTATATATTTAAATGCTAAAACTATATGTACCAATGTATTATTGTTCTCTCCATAGTTTGCTTTAAAATACTTGAATATGCAACTTGCATGTTGAATAATTGTGCTCTTAGGACAAACTTTTACAGCTGTTTAATTAAATAAATTATACAAACTTAAAAAAATATAAAAAAAAAAAAGACTTAAAAAAGTGCCCATACTCATCTCATTATTTTACATCTTTCTCATCAAGAACTGGGCCAATCAGAACAGAAGAACAGAAGCCGTACCTCTGCTGGAGCACCTCACTTACATCCTCTCATTGGCTTTCATCCTCACTGCAGGCGAAAGTGTGGATGGACCAGTCAACACAAGCCTCACATCCATTCCTTACAGACTCAGGAGCTAATAACAGAGGAACATGACCCATATTGAAGAAGAATCACAAATACATTCTATTCAATAACATCTGGAAATTTTTGAGTCTGCTGAGAAAAATACACCATTAACATCACCGGTATTTGCCTGAGAGTTACAGAAGAGATTTTAACAACTCAAAACTTTGCCAAGGTAGGCCTACCAACATCTACAAAATTAATATAATTCAATATGAGCACTTCTCATTTAATTCTGAGCTATTCTAGCTAGATATATTCTTAGTATATCTGTGGTTATCTCATTTGTGTCTGTTTTACATCTTATAAGCAATTATAGCAGAAACACTGATGAAAATCCTGACCAATGAAAATCAAAGCTGATGAAACTGAGCTATGAAAGATCAACCGCTAAACAACTTTTTCTCGTTTCTTTCCTCTTTCTGGGGTAGGTTTGTGAAATATTAGTCCACAAAATAGTTCACAAGATATTATACTGCTAAAACTGATGTAATTTCTTCATCACTAGCGGTAGCGGAGCAGGAATTGGTTGGTTAAAAGGATAGTTCACCCAAAAATTTAAATTACCCTGTGATTTACTCACCCTCAAGCCATCCTAGGTGTACAGTATATGACTTTCTTCTTTCAGATGAATACAATCTGAGTTATATTTAAAAAAGTTTAACGACTAATGCTAACGCTTTTCCTTTGGCAGTATGTGGGAAAGGAGACCAGAGGCGTTTTTTTATGTATGTCAATGGAGGAGAGGCTTCATTATGCTGAATAAACAGTTTTTATGAGGAAACAGCTTATCATTTAATGAATCGACAGCCTATATCGGCTAATCTTCAACATGTTTGACACTAAAACAAGGGTGTCAAACTCAATTCCTGGAGGGCCAGAGCCCTGCAGAGTTTAGATTCAACCCTAATTAAACACACCTGATCCAACTAATCAAGTCCTTCAGGCTTATTTGAGAACTGCATAGTATGTGTGTTGGAGCAGGGTTGGAACAAAAGGAATTATGTTTGACACCCCAGCACTAAACAATACTTTTGGATTTAACTATTTTAGAGTTTACATCGAAAAAAAATTTGTTTTATAAGAGACGTCTCTGATGTTTTGCAACAGGGATACAGCTTACGGCACTTCTCATTTATTCCTATCCGTAAACGGCGATTGACGGTGTGTTCCAAACAGGATATATCACCCTCCGAAGGGCACTTCGGAGTGAAAACAGTCATGGCCGCCATATTGAAGGGTCGTTCCAAACCAAAGTGCTCAAAACTGGCCACTTCAAACGGCCCTTCGGAATGAAGGATTTTGAAGGGTACAACTGATGGACACTTCGGGCTCCCATGATCCTTTGCGCAGATTCTTTGCATGATGACGGTGCCTCCATGTGGGCACTTCAAGAAACCGTAAAGCTTTCTCCAATATTTAGTAATTCATAGTATTCACATGACGTCACACCCTTACAGGAGCGCCCACATGGAGGGCAAAACAAGGCTTTCCTCCAGTGACCGCCAGTTATTTTTACGAGGTTTGCATTTAGTAGTAATGTAGTAAGACATCAGTAGTGATATTTAAAGGGCACCTATTATGCCCCTTTTTACAAGATGTAATATTAATCTTATGGCTCTCCTGAATGTGGCTGTGAAGTTTCAGTTCAAAATACCATACAGATCGTTTATTATAACATGTTGAAAAGTGTCATTTTTGGGGCGGGTCTAAAAAGTGCTGTTTCAGGGGTGTGTTCCCTTACATGAAAATGAGCTGCAACTTCCTGCCCGACTCCAGAAGCGGGCGGAGCCTAGACGTCTCTGCTTTGCGTATGGCAATAAACAGAGAGGAGACGCAACATGAGCGAGAGTGAGTGGACCGGTATTCAGCCATACATGTACGAACCGGACTCAGGACCCAGAACAAGGAGAGACTACAGCAGAAGAAACAATAATGTGGATGAACCAGAATGTCTCGGAATGGTAGTTTGAATCATTTATGTACGTATAGTCAGGAGCGTCATGCACTTATTATTTTTGAGGGGACACGAGTCAAAAACTCCCATTATAATCACTGAAGCTGTTTACACTTTGAAATGCATAACTTACTTACATCTTACACACATCTGCACTTCGTTGTTTCTGATGAGAGAATTAGTTCGCCAGAGAGCAGAATTCAGTCAGCGATAGGTGAACAAAACAGGTGTTTTAGCGATGACTCATCTGAACTCCTCTGATTGGCCATTGAATTCATAAGCACAACAAAATCATGTGTGGTTGGTTATAATCAAGCGGCAACCTTCCGGTCTCTCTCTTGAAACCAACATGGAAGTGACTTAAACTGCAATTCATCGACTGGCCGCTAGAGACTGGCTCCAAAAGGGAGTAAATCCCATAGACCCCCCATGTTAAAATGCCCAACTTTACAGCCCAAAAAAATGTTTACAGCCTGGTACAAAAAGTGGTTTTGGTCTATATAGCTAATTTTGCCCTTCATGACAACTGTGAGGGGGGTGAATTTTTTTATAACTAATCCGTTTAAATTATATTAAGCCTTAAAGTTCTGCATAATTAAGGGTGTGGCCACTTGAGTGACAGGTGGATTGCCGCTGCTGTCACCACTGTCGAGCTAGGCGGGCGTGGTTTCAGCAACCAGTTCCACCCACATCCTGCCTCTTTGCCCATTTTCGGTTATCGAGAGTGAAGCGCTGCCAAGATGGCGACAGCCCGCTCTGCCCACTTTAGGCTTCAAAAATGCTCTTCAGAAACCTACGGGTGACGTCATGGACACTACCTCCATGTTTTTTTTACAGTCTATGGTTATAATGCACAGTGCTGTAAAAACGCGTCTGTCTCTGGCTCAGCGCCAGCCAGCGAATGCAGACTTGAGTTTAGCAGCTAGTGATGTGCCACACATCACACCCGTGTGATTGCATCAAAAAGCAAAAATTCCAAATCCACTTGGCTCGAAAATCTGAGGGGGCTAGTGCCCCCTCGGTTTGAATGGGCATGACGCCGCTGTGTATAGTTTTTCACAGCCGCTTTGTAATGATGGATGTGACAGCCAGTCGCATACAGACAAAATGGCGGACATGGCACAACACAACACACTGAGAGCTGAGGATATGGTAATATCCTGTCAGTCAATAGCTGTGGTGGACAGTTTTACTTCGTTACTGTACTTAAGTACATTTTTCAAGTATCTGTAGGCTACCCCTTATGAAAAAGAAGTTTATTCAAGTGTGCTATTAGTATACTTCTTTTAAACTAAAAATAGGAAATTATACTTTTAGTCTACTTTTTATATACTTCTCAGACATGGGCTTTATGTACTTCTCCGAAATATACTTAAAATGACATTTAAGTATACTTGACTTATACTTAGAAAAAGTCTAAATATATTTTTGCTATAATTGTGCTCCTAGAATCCGTGTTTTCATTGTTATACTGTAGGGGGCGCTAGTACACATCTTCTGTACAGAAATGTATAGGGCCCCATTCCTATATTTTGCCTGGGGCCCTAAATCTGCTGTAAAGGGTGATCTGTTTAAGCCCACTGAAATGCTTGAATGCAGACACATAAACATCAGTTTCTATGTTTTAGGTAAAAAAAACATTAAAATAACACAGATTAAATCAAATAACTCAAGCACGTTCATCTTCCCCGCTGCTGTAACGTTAGCAGTTTAACTAAAGTGCTATGCATTTAGCCCTATGTGACGTCTGTTTTTATATTGTTTGTGAGCACACATAGCCTAAGTTACTATGTATCTGGATCAACTAGTCGAAAATATAAATGTTTATTCATAACCATGCTGAAAATAAGTCAATGTTAATCAGTCAGGATTTGGCCCAGAAGCTAATATCCAGCATGCCAGAGCGAATTGCAGAGGTTATGAAGAACAAAGGTCAACACTGTAAATATTGACTCATTATAATTTTTTGCCAATAAAAGCCTTTAAAACTTATGATATGCTTATTGTTTTTCAGTACCATAGAATCATGTGGAAAAATAATCAACAAATACTGAAACAGCAAACTTTGCTAAACACAAAATTTATGTCACTGCCAAAAATTTTGGCCATGACTGTATACGAATTCGCTACCAATTCACCAAAACATTAAACAGATACGAATTGCCATAAGATTTCGTTGGCCTTTTTAGCCGTGAAATCAATGGTCCAGTAGATGGCGTTATTTTACAATACAGCAAACATCAACAGCCTCTATACGGGTAGCCTATTACACGTGCAGGTCTGATGGATAAGGAACAATGATCGCTCTCACAAGTGTCCTGTCACTATTTAAATCATATGTTTAGAACTAGGCCTATATGAACTGCTGTTATACATAAATGTCGTCTCAGTTTGTATTCAGTGTTGAATTCTGCTAATACTTTGTATGGACCCCAATTCTGGTATGAGACTTTCGGGTAGGACTGGAAACAAGAACGGCATTTAGTGAGACTTGCTGAATAAATTCATTGAATAATATCATGCATCGCAATGTATGGCAAGCAATTAAGTTTTTGAAAGTTATGTAAGATTAATAAGGTGTACGTGAGGAGCAGTTTAAACACCAGTATTAAAAATTTGATCTCAGGGAAAATTAATCTTTTTGCCCTTGAAATTAATTTCCTGTTTCTTTCAAAAACATTTTGTACTGTAGCATTATGTAAGTGAGTTTAAAAGGAAATAATCTCTTAAAACACAAGGCAGGAAGGGGAAAGGAAGGTTTAAACTACACAAAAGGAAGGAGTGGAAAGCATCAAAACAAAATGGAACAAAATAAACTAAATGGAAAGAAAGAATGGTACAATTCATGACCTAGTTTGAACCTGAGAAACAAAATGTTCCTTTCCTGAACAAGTTTAGTAAAGATGAAGATGTTTTGGGCCTTATTATCATTAAAAATATGTTTTAGTAATGACACGCCATTATTTTACAAGCTAAAATGAAAACAAGAGGATTAATTGGATCTCACACCCGGAAGCATAAATCCGTGGCTGTTTTCAGACATTGAATTTATAAATGACCAGATTAGACATTTGGCTGATAAATATACTGTAGGATTACAGATGCTCTTGCTGTCCAGAGGCCAAAAGAAGCGTAACTGTTTGTGACTATAATTGTGTTTGTTCGTAAATCAGGACAGCCATCCGTATAACAAACACCCCCTGCCATGAGTGTGTGTGTGGTTTAAAAAGGTGGGCTGTTCCTGTGGCAGATTCTATTGCCTGGATATGTGAGGAAAAGCTCCCCACAATCCACGTATTTGTTTGTATCTTCATTCAGGCCTGATTTTCTGGTTCCTCCATGGGAGCATGGCATGAAATTGGGAGCAGGATTCCATTAAAATCGCTGTATTCAGTTCTCTCGCCCACAACATTCCCATTTAAGGAGGCTTGCTCTGTCATTGCCTTCATATCCAATATGTCGAGCCCATGAAAACAGATTGAAAAAGCATATTTTGCTGATGATTTGTAATACACCATAAGCTGACCTTTAGTCGACGATCCACAAAGGCACCTGTCCCATGTTAAGATTTGTTCAATAACTGTAAATCCCACTCAGAAATTTCTACATTTTCGCTGCAAATAAATTAATGTCTTCAACACAAGGTCTTAATGATAATTGCTGAAATAACTTCAAGCTTGTGGTCATATTCTAAAAAATGTTCTTTAAAGTTTTCTTAAGGACAGTGTTTAGGAGGTCAAAAGCAACTCATTTAGTTCCTGTTCATGTGAAACGCTGCAGTGAGAATGGCCAAGGGGGTCTGTCATCAGCTTTAGTGGTCTCAGACTGAGAAAAGAAAAAAGGGTTGAGTAAATTGGATCTCACTGTTAGCAACAATGACCACAGCTCTGGCTGAATGCTGTATCTGAATAAAACATCTGGTAAGCATTGATTATAATTTTTTTCAGCATGATTTTTCCCCCCAGAAGTAATAATGTACTACTATATAATGTAATAAAAATGACTACATTATATAGCTATTACAGATTTTTAAATATACATTTTATATTACTTTTTTTTTAAAATAGTAATATTTTGTAATTATATTTTATAAGTGTCAACTTCAAAAGACACACCTGGAAAAGTAAATTAAATATATGTGATATTTACTTAATTATATGATTTAATATATATTCAAAATATTTCAAATGGGATTTAAACCCTGGATTTTCAGTGTGTCTCAGCTGCATAGGAAGACATATTGAGAATACTGTGATTTATACACTCCTGAAATGTGTGCCTTTGGGCAGCAACATCCATTTCCTGCAGTGATCAGTGGGGCCAATCATCAGCCAGCTTGATGAAAAAGAGATGCTATAGCTGCCAGAATTCATATTTAGATACTGAAAAAAATCTAATAAAGTGAAACTGAAGGTGAAGACAGATTTTCTCCTCAAGCACAAACTAAAAGTTTCTTCCTTTTTGGCCCTGCAACTGTGCACATCATTCTCATATTAACAAACGTAGGAATTTATACAGATAAACAAATATTATAATATCACATTACTCCAGCTTGTTGAGATTTTGCAAGCCCTTCAGCTGTGACAAATATTGCTGTACTTTAAGTAAAATCCTTTCCACATGCTCAGAAGCTCTTTATACCAACATATACAATCTGTTTGGCTTGCAAAAAATGTGAATACACCTCGAGATCTTGTACTTCATTTCTATTTTCGTTTTCTATTTTCTGAAAATACATTTTTTACCATTTATATATATATATATATATATAGTGTGTGTGTGTATATATATTCATTTTGTGTGTACTTCTCATTGATTATATCATTGATTTAATAGCAAAAGCATTTAATTACCAGATTTTTACAAATGTATGATTTTTTCCCCCCTCAACACTTGCATAACTCTATTTTGCACACCTTTACATGTTTTCAAAACTGTTCAGTTTATGTTCATAAAGTAACCTGAATTAGATAATGTGACTTAAACATCATTACTTATTTTGGTTTTCGTTTTAGTGCATTTTGGCAGAAAGATGTTAAGCTGTCAACTGTGTGAAGAGTTTGGAAACAGTGCATTCAGAATTGTGCAATGCACATGACCAATTATAAAATCAATAAATAAAAATAAAAAGATTCCTCTTTTTGAGGAATCTTTTGAAATTTGTGAAGAAAGAGGAGGCTGCAACTGAGGTTCTGATGTTGAGGCAAACACCTTATCTGCTATAAACAGACAGTGTTGAAAGAATTGGTCCTGAAGGCTGGCCATCATCTGTTCCTGAAAGGACGGACAGTTGCTCACTGTCCTCTTCTCAAACACATACACCTCAAGCCCTTTAGTTCAACACAGGTACCTGCATGAGACAATGAATATTCTGATGAAACACGTCTTTCGACAGTGACATTTGTTTTTCAGAAGCCAATGGAACTGCTTTGCATAGTGCAATGATTTGAGACTTTGCAGTTAGAGAAATAATGAATAAACAAATAAACAAACAAACCACTATGTTCGCCGCTGATAGGAGTGTGGGTTTCTTTGAAGCACCAGTAATAATGGCGCAGAGGTCTTTGATATTAGGGCTGCTCGCTCATGTGCCCACTTGATTAAGAGTGGTGGCAGCTACTTCCTCAGCCTATTTCAGGGCCCTGCGTTTTTCTTGCAGGAAATTGTCTGTGTCATCATGACATGTCACTCCTGGTAGAAGATGCACAGTTACATATAGTTAGAAAAAAGTGTGTTCTTCTAAAATATGTGACCTGTTCCATCATATTCACTCACCCTCAGGCCATCCAAAATGTAGATGAGTTTGTTTCTTCTTCAGAACAGATTCGGAGAAATTTAGCATTACATCACTTGCTCGCCAATGGATCCTTTGAAGTAAATTGGTGCTGTTTTATCAAACAGCTGATAAAAACATCATAATAATCCACAAGTAATCAACACGACTCCAGTCCATCATTTAACATCTTATGAAGCGAGAAGCTGCGTGTTTACATTTTCTCAAAATGAGTTTTTTCTCATGTGATCCAGACATCTTCACTTGAATAACACTGTTGACAGTATTTTCTGATTCAGAATTTTATTTATTTATTTACTTATTTTTTATTTATTTTATTATGATTTTTTTGTGTTTAATCTAAAGCTAAATGCCAATACATATGGTATTTGCATGACATCAAAATCCAATACACTTTAAAAAAAATAAACATAATTTGTCACTGGTGTGGGACCCTTTCAAAAGATACTAAAATATACTGTTTACGTATTAATATGTACACTTTAGGTACTAATATATACCTTTAAAATACCTTTAATATGCACCCTTTCAGTTCTGTACCTTGGTTGTGGGACCTAAATAATTTGTTTTGGTCAGTTCACCAATACTCACACTTCCAGTTCAAAAGGGCTATTTAGTCTTATCGCTGAGCTGTCAGATGTACTGATCAATCTTCAAAAGAAGTAGATGCAAAAACACCCAGCAAAGGCATTTGTCATTTAGATAATATTTGAGGGTCTCCTCTGAAATTTGTACTTGTTTGTTACTATGCAAATTACTCCATTTCAGCTTCCATAAAATCAAGCTGATCTTTCGAGGGACAACTCAGTCTTTCTGTGAAATCAGGTTACTCTCCCATGACAAGATGAGACCTTTGAGAGCACACTCATAGACTGTGTGTGTTGATGGCGTTTTTCTTTGGTGGTGGCATCAAATGGGTTTGAAAAGCTTCCTGAAAATGACTGAGAATGAGTCAAAAGGTTCTAAGAAACAGTTTGAAGCTAGTCATTTTAAAGGGATTCAGAAAATGATTGGTTAAAACTGTTTATAGTTGATAAAGGTAAAAAAAAGAGGGCTTATTCCCATTTTAGAATGGGAAACAAACAATAAAAAATGTAATTCTAACATTATTTCTTATAATTGTGATTTTATATTTGAAAAATTTGATTTTATTTCTTATAATCCCTTTAAATCTCACAATGTAATTTTCTCTGTCATAATGTGACTTAATATATCCGTTTTTATATCTCACAATGTGATTTTCTTATTTTAAACATCTTACAGTTGTCAGATCAAGTCAAATTTATGTGATAAATTCGGACGTACTTATGTATTCAACTTTATATAAAGAGCTGGGCGATATAGTAACAAATTGCCTGTTTTATTTTTGCTCCGAGGCAGAAACACGCTTTCATTTTCCACAAAGTAAAAAAAAAAAAAAAATCACCATCTTACTGGTTGGTGCTCTCATCTTTAAAGCCAAAACAGCTTTTGCATCCTGACATGGCCTCATTGCACATCTTGAAAAATTTGGTTAAAGTTTTTAAACCATCTGAGAATGAAGCCAACAAGTTGCTGGCAGCTATAAAGCATAAAGCTATAAAGGTGCTGAAAGGATGCAACTGATTTTAACTGGAAAAGATTTACTTAAAGAATTGTATTTTTTCTAACTTCACATTGGCTCAGTAAGTAGCTTACAGTACATGAACATATTTTACTATTGCTGATATGCTCCTGATACTCTTTAAAATCACCTGTGGTGTTGACAGTTTAGGCAATGAAGATAAACAGGGACCTGGTTCAATGTAAACACATTCTACAGTATGCTGATTTATGCTGACATCTCGACATGCTCTAATGATTCATAGCAACCTTAGGTATTTTATGTCAGTTTCATTTATTTATTTTATTCATTTATTTATGTACTGGTGGGAAGCAAGGTGGAAGCTGGTAGAAATACTTCCAGAAGCATATCAAAAGACCTAGTGAGAAGAGCAGGGTTAAAGCGATATTTTATCTCCTTCCACAGAGACCATCTTCTCTCATGCCAAACGCTTTGTAGTGTCAGGAGTGTGTTGTATACTTTAGAGATGCCTCTGAGCCCATCTGCAGTAGATGCCTTATATATATCTGCTTGGAATGTATAGGCTGGCTTCTTATATCTAAATGGGTAATTTGAAATTTTGGTAAGGAAATATCACTTAAGCATCTGTAAAAACAAAAACAAAAAAAAACGCAATCAGAATGATTTAGATGTGATCACAAGAACGTCATGATTCTTTAAAGGAACCTAAAAATTAAAATTGAGTCAATGTTTTCACATTCTTATGACATTCCAAATCTGTATGACAGGAGATTTTTCTGAATAATCTTTTCTGTTTAAGTTCATCGTGTCTCCAAAAAGGACAAATGAAACACCATATTTTGTATATTTGATTAATTACACTTTATTTATTATATTTATTCATTATGGATGTCATTAACCTCTCTATATAGCATTATAGCATTACATCACTTGCACACCAGTGGATCATATTCAGTGAATGGATGCTGTCAGAATGAGAGTCCAAACAGCTGACAAAAACATCACAATAATCCACACGACTCCAGTCCATTAGTTAACATCATATAAAGTGAAATGCAGTGTTTTTGTAATTAACACATCCATCATTAAGATGTTTTTAACTTCAAGCCTCTATATTGTTTTCTCCAGGACAATATGGACAGATCAAGCACCATTTACAAGCGAAAACAGTTCTAAACAAATATGTTGTTGGATTTTGATGTGAGAGGACAACTGAACTTTTTCACTGGAGAAAACATGATTATAGATTATGGACTCGTATTTTGGCCAGAAGTGGCAGTTTAAAGTTAAACAAATTTTAGTTTGCAGTAACTTTAGTCATATAAAACTTAATTTCCCAACAACAAAATTGTGGCCAATGAAAATGCTGAGTGGCTAGTCATTTTGGAAAACCATTAGTCACAGTGGCTGGTTAGCAAAAAAAGTTAATGTCAAACCTTGTATACAGCGAATATTTGTATTATAGCAGTTAAAAATGTGGTGTTTAACTGGAGTAACGTGGTGGGGACACGTGTCAAACACTATAAAGGGATGCACACTGCAAAAAGTTTGGGAACCACTGTCTTAGAGGTTATGAAAAATTCAAGACACCTTTCTAGTTGTATGCCTTTTTAGTTTTAAAGCATGGTTAGCAATCTTCATTATACATAATTCCTTTTTGACCATTAGCTGTTCTAACTTTTTTAATGCTGAAACACATCAGCGACTTTTAAGTCTGGATGTTATCAACGTCATCCCACCAGTCATCGGCTCCTGTCCGTACCCCTTGCTGGCCTGCAGCAGTGCAACTTGCTGACTTCACATGTCCCAGCAGCATGACACCGTACCCGTATCTCCCAACCTTGGCTGTGTGACCAATTAATTCATCTATCATTAAAGAACTACTGTGAAATCCCCTGCTGTGTTCAAGGTTGCAATGACTGTCTGCACTGATGAAAACTGAGAGTGCGAAAAACAGGAGAACTGAGTGTCTGTTGAACACTTACATCACCAAACAGGCTCCTGGGGTGGAAGCAGACTCTGATGAGGGAGAGAAAGAGAAAAGAGGATTTTTCTCTCTTTTAAACTTCTCCCACTCACAGGCCTTAGAGGCCCCTGTGTGGGCCGGCAGATGATTCCACCCATATGTGCCTTGTCGTCTGCTCAAGTGGTATAAAGAATTGAGGATCTGTCATATGTCTCTGCTGTAGTGAGGCAAGACTTCATCTTCTGCAGCGTATAAGCACTGATGTCTTGTCAGTGGCCTTGTTTTCTTAGGACAGGCACCCTGGAGTGCATTAACAACTCGGATGATTTCAAACAGATCTTAATCTCGCCTAGTCTGAACCCAGCTGAGGGACATACAGGCCTGCATAAGTCATGCCAGGTAATAATTGAAGTAGCAATTACACCAGGTGCAGTGGTTGGTTCTGATGTACAGTAATAGAGTGGAACATCTCACAGCTGTGGCGGTACTGATAAGAGTAAATGCAAAACCATAGCAGATATTTTTCCTTATAGCTGATTGATATTACAGAAAGTAAACTCCTTCCACTTACAACTTTTTATCAAAATAAAATAATGAAATGCAATAACTTACTTTGTAGGCATGCTGCCTTCTCATATTAAGTTATTTTGTACTTCATACTCTTACTGTAGCCTATCTACTACACACAGCCATATATTATGAATTGGAAAAGTTATAAAAGATTTAAGTTATGTCCCCTATTGGAAAAGAACAGTTAACATCCAACCACTTGCCAATTATCTTGCACAGACTGGGTTGTGGTGCCTGAGGCAGCAGATGTGAGCTAGATATTTTGAGAGTTTAAACGTTTCTGTACATTTTTAATTGTTAGTCAACTTTCACATTTCCAACCTTTGCATGGAAGATGCTGTGAGTAGTTGCAGGTAGCAAATTAGCCAACATTCGAATAGAAGATTTTTTTCCTGTCAATCAGAGCAAATGAATTGCAAAAGGTTGCCTTCTTGCCCACCTCCTTTGTCTTCTTTACAAGAGGCCTAAGCTTCTCCCTCGCTGCTCTATCCTCAGGAGACAGTGGTTCCGAGAGACGCAGTCTATTGTCAGTCAAAAATTTGCAAGCTTTGGCAGCATTCCAGATGAGATCCCGAGTGTGGCGTAACGAAAAGAGAATTATGATTGACCGGGCCTTTCCATCCGCCCATTTCGGACCCAGACTATGAGTGATGTCAACTCTGTCTGCAATTCCTGGAGCAACCTTCCCCAAGATGTCGATGATCACATTCAAAACATCTTCCCCATCTTTTTCCGCAATGCCATTTAACTTTAGAAATCACTTCCAACTGTAACATCTGCATTCCTGTACATTTGCTTTCAGTGATTTGTTTTCCTCTTTCAAGCCGTGAAGCTCGGATTCCAAGCGATTTAGAACCTCTTTATGGACACCAACATCCAAAACAAGTTGCACTGTTGCGTTTAGATACTTGATTTGTTTTGCAGTTGCCTCAGTGGTAATTTCAACTCTTTTGGAATGTCTTGTCATGTTTTGAAGCAAGCTCCTGTATAGCAGACAAGATATCCGCATTCCCGCTAGCACTAGATTCTGTGCGTTTAGTTTATTTAGCAGCCGGCTTCTGAGGAGTATCTATGAGGGTGGTAACAACAACCTCACTGTCAAAATTTAGGCATGAGTCAAACCACTGATATTCTGTATCGCCCTGAATATTCAATCCAGCACTACTCGAAAATGATGCAAAATCTTCAAATTGATCAACCAGTTGCACTGTTGCGTTTAGACACTTGATTTGTTTTGCAGTTGCCTCAGTGGTAATTTCAACTCTTTTGGAATGTCTTGTCATGTTTTGAAGCAAGCTCCTGTATAGCAGACAAGATATCCGCATTCCCGCTAGCACTAGATTCTGTGCGTTTAGTTTATTTAGCAGCCGGCTTCTGAGGAGTATCTATGAGGGTGGTAACAACAACCTCACTGTCAAAATTTAGGCATGAGTCAGACCACTGATATTCTGTATCGCCCTGAATATTCAATCCAGCACTACTCGAAAATTATGCAAAATCTTCAAATTGATCAACCATATCAAGAGCGTTGGAAGACATGGCGTTGAGCCAAACTTGTTTAGTTTTCTTCCTGCCTCTCTTTCCCATGCATAAAATTGTTAAGGAGGAAACATAATACTCCTTAAAGTATTAAAACTTTAACTATAAACATAAAACATAACTTTTATGTTATCACCAGTTTAAGCAACAGCGTATCACCACTTCACCTTAAACTTCCCTTAAGAGCAAAATATGCAACTACCTACATTGCCGACATCTTGGCCCCTGTCCCAGCTCTAAAAACAGCTAGTTTGGATCTGAGGTGGCATGTGACATCAAAAGGGCACAAACATTTGCATAAACACCACCTCAAGAACAAGCCATCGACGAATAGTCATCATCTCACCTTAGGCTCCTGCACTTGCCTACACTGGATGCGAGCGTTGCATCGCGTCAAAAGCAAATAGAACCCATTATAATAACTGCCGCTGTTTTGTTTACACTGGATACAGTTTACAGATGCGCATTCACTTTCTGACATAGTCTCAAAAAAGTGAAAGAACATTTGCTTTGACTCGATTGGTTTAAACCGCTCGTTCACGTCTTTGTACAGACATCAGAAGGATCCCAGCAACCGAAACAAGCGGATGTACCGGATTGTGTCAGAGGATTATATGTTTGTTCGGAGCATTTTGTTTTGTAAACGAGGCAAAGTGTAATGGAGAGTTCGCAAAGAAAGGTTTGTTAAAAGATGAAGCTGTTGGATCTGACTGAAGTGATCATAACATTGAGAAATACTGAGAAATTGATTTAGAAATTGATTTGAGGATTTAACAAGCAGATATGCTAATGTTGTTCCCCGGTAAATAAGTTGCACAGTAAATCAGTAAATCAGGCCTTGTCTGTAAATGCAGGTCAGGCCACAACACTTTTATAAAGATTGTTGTTGTTTAGTTGATTTTACTCATGGCCCTCCTAACTTGTGGTAGGACTGTGGGAAGTGAAATGGTTTTATTGTACTGGAATTTATTGACACCCTCTGTTTTCTAATGTATTAGTACATTTTGTATACTACTCATTTTTTTCTATATACTGTGGCGAGTATCCCGGTTCCAGATCAGCGTCGCCCTAGAAACGCCGCTGCCACACTGATCACAGAGTACCGAGTCTGTGTTCTCATTCACCCCGCGACAATACCTAATGCATTTAGTGTCTATGTGATCACTCGTGGTGCATTGCTTGTGTCTGAACCCCTTTGAACCTAGAACACTTAACCAGAAGTGGGTTACATATGCAAAACGATAGAAAGAACTGGTCATACAACAAATCACGAGTTACCTCAGAAAAAAAAAAAAAAACAATCAATAAAAATCTGATTTGAGGTCATCTAAATATAGTGTTTTTATTGAACTTTTGATATGATAACAGTGGCTGTCCCAATGTATTGTCCGCCTGTTTAGAACACTGTTTTTCCATGCAGCATGCAATATTCTATGCTGTACAGTACAGGGTTCAGAAAATCCACCAGTGCAATAGCTGTCCATAAAGCCTGTGATTTTAAAGTTATAATTAAGCATGTTCCTTCCTTTCCAACTAGTGACCTCTAATCTATCTTAAAACATTTCTGGTGAGAATCAATTGTTGTTGGTTTTTTTTCAATTTTCTGCTAAAATGAAGTGCACATTCATGGGTAATGATCTAGCCTGTCAGACACAAAAAAACAAAAACATACATATTCACAGCTAAAATAGTTCTTGTGACAATTATTTTGTGGTGTCCACTAAAGCAGGTTCATTAAAACTACAAGAGGACTTTGATGCACCCCTGCTAATGAATGAGGCAGTCACTCTTCGGCGTGAGAGAGTCTGCATATTTAGAGTCAGCACAGACAGCCATACAGTTGTTAGTGATGAGAAAGCACTGGAACCCTTGAGATTTAATTTTTAATGCTTTGAACATAATAGCAGGTGTAGGTATGCTTTGAAGAACAGATTCTCTGATTGTCACAGCATAATATATATTCTTTCTTGTTAGTTGCTATGAGAAGAAAGCCCCTGCCGATAACATAGATGTGTTTGGAAATCTCATTTACAATTACAAAGCAAATTGTTAAAAGAAAGCAAAAGAAAAGGTCAGAGAAAAATAATACTGGATGGAATACAAAAGGCTCTAACTGCAGAAAACATAAAAGGTGACAAATAATTTATCATAAAAATGCATTCTAATGAGCACATTATCATAAGATCATTTAACCAAAATGAACTGCAATTCCAAGAAGCAATTTCAGGAATAAGAACCTCCCACCCCTCCAAGGAAATCCATCAAATCACACACAAATAATTTCTCCAAGATTAATTAATATCAACATGCATCCTGCAGTTTATGAAATACCCATTATTTCATTGATCGTTCAAAAG
The DNA here is from genome assembly GCF_001515625.1 of Sinocyclocheilus rhinocerous. Taxonomy (NCBI): domain Eukaryota; kingdom Metazoa; phylum Chordata; class Actinopteri; order Cypriniformes; family Cyprinidae; genus Sinocyclocheilus; species Sinocyclocheilus rhinocerous. The sequence continues at coordinate 258,575 of NW_015644627.1, read as the reverse complement.
GACAGAAGACTGTTACACAGTAAGAGTAAAAAAAAAAAAGCGTCCAATTATGCATCACATTTACATGTTCGCTGTAAAAGCAAGATTTAAAAAAAAACTTTGTTCATGGTAGCAATAGAGATGTGGTAAAGGTTAATAGAATGTTCTGGTAGCCGGTGAAAGGAATCAGATAAGTCAATGATGTTAGAAATCTCCACGGACTGCCTCAGGGCGAGAACCGCTGATGGGATTGCATCGCGTCTTTGATAATTCACACTGCGTGAACGAGCACCGATTTGCCTCCGATTTCGGGCATTTGTCGGCGATTTCGCAAAACCTGTCAGCAAGTGAAAAATCGGGCTAAAATCGTGCAGTGTGAACTCGGCATAACTTACTGAACACTAAAGTGCTTTGGAAAATGAATGCTTTTTGACATTTATGTCATTTTGAGATTGATTATGTTTCAGTAGATATCTGTGATTGAGTAGTCGACATGAGTAAAGCAGACAAACAAAAGCCTGAAAGAAATGACAAAGTTGTTCACTTTTGCCTGCTAGGAGTAGTTTCTAGCATAGATTTACGCTGCTTTTTTTTTCCAAAGGAGATGCTCAGATGTATAAAAGTTTTATAGAAAAGTGTTTGTTGTTGTTGTTGACGATGTATTTGTATTTGATGTATGTCATTGTAATTTTTTTCAGACAGGACAATCCTCAATTTTTTAACACAACTTTGTTTACATTAAAGGCCTACATTTGTAAGAGTTTCATGACCTACATTTTGTTAAACATGACATTACTGTCGAAAATACTAAAAGCATCTCCAAAATTTTCACAAGCAAATAGCTGAAAAAGAAAATGCATCTTAGTTCATTCAGAATATGCAGATTACTTACAGGAATATCCATTAGCTGTAGCGCTTGTTTACAAGCGTTTATTTAAAGCTTACCTGTCTGACTTCACCTGTCTCATATCGTACAATCTGACAGGCAACAAAAAACGTAAAGCTGACCTGTCTGACTTCACCTGGCTCATATCGTACAATCTGACAGGCAACAAAAAATGTAAAGAACAAAAAACATCATCTTTTGTTCACCGGCTTTACACTGCTTGCGTCTGCATAGATATAACAGATAAACCTCACAAATGGGCTTCAGGGAAGAAATCATTAAACTAAGAACAGGAACTGGAAAACTGTGGCTCCCGTTAAAACCTCACTCCGATTGTTTCATGCAGCCCACAGGCAGTTTTATACATGCAGGGATGTACTCTCTCACGAAGACAAACTGCGACAACTGGGGAACAAAATTGGTGATGACAAGATATCTGCAGTTATTTTTGTTTCTTTTGGTTTCCCTAGTTCTCAAAATGGAAATACATCTTGACTGTCTGGCAGACAGTCCCAAACAAATAGAATTATGCAGACATGTCAGCTTATGTAAGTGTACACCGAACAGATTTCAAGGCCAGTCACATTATGTACACCAGGGGGGAGGCTGATGACACATGCAGCTGGACAAAAGTATGGTTTGTTTGAGGTATTGACTCTGTGGTGTGTAGTGGTTTCTAATGGTTCCAGGTTGGTATGGAAGAAGAGTCTTGAGGGGGTGCTCACATACCCATGTCTGCCACAGGAGGTAACAGCTACTATGATTTTTGAAGTCTGCCATCAAAACATAACACATTTGCTCGCTGTTGTGCTAATTTGTGATGATAGCTCCTTCATAAGCTTAGTGGGGAAGGGCATGTCAGTGGCATGTCCTTGTGAGATTCTTTGCATATTTGCAGCTGAAAATTGGCTAAAATGGAGATACTCGCCAGTCATTTTGGTACTTTATTAGGAACTTAAACAAAATACTTTTTTGGTTTAATTGTAAGAATGGTAATTTGTTAGTTTCTCTGAAAAAAAAAACAGTCTATAAAGGAATAGCTTTTCTACTTTGAACATTTACTTTTGTAGAAAATTGAACAGTTTGAGATTATCTAAGATGATTTTTCTGCAGAGCTCCATGTACAATGAGTCATTACTTGTTTAAATAAGCCACTTGTTTTGTTCCCACTTTGAATTAGCTCAAACCCACGTATAAGGAAGGTAAAATAGCATGGTTAGATCACTGAGGCTAAAATGGAGATACTCGCCAGTCATTTTGGTACTTTATTAGGAACTTAAACAAAATACTTTTTTGGTTTAATTGTAAGAATGGTAATTTGTTAGTTTCTCTGAAAAAAAAAAACAGTCTATAAAGGAATAGCTTTTCTACTTTGAACATTTACTTTTGTAGAAAATTGAACAGTTTGAGTTTATCTAAGATGATTTTTCTGTAGAGCTCCATGTACAATGAGTCATTACTTGTTTAAATAAGCCACTTGTTTTGTTCCCACTTTGAATTAGCTCAAACCCACGTATAAGGAAGGTAAAATAGCATGGTTAGATCACTGAGTACAAGCACACAAGCACTTCCAATGAGCCTGGGTTGTTTTGGTAACTTCAGTGCTATTCCTAATTCCTGGCCTTATGGGATAATACAGTGTCCATCGTATGTGCACTTCAGAATCTTGCCTGAAGTAGTAAGTCATCGGGGTACTTCTTGCCTACTGTTTTATGAATACCATGAAGTTGGACATACCGCTCTTTTTTGCAAACTGTTTTTTGCCTACGAAAATTATGTGATTTAGGAAGCAGTGAATCTTGAGTGAATCAGAGCATTGTAAAAAACTAATCTTTTTTATTTAGTGATTCACTCATGAATACTGTCACATCGCCCCCTACTGGCTGAACGATGTAACCTGCTGGAAGAGTCACTGAAAAAGGCCACCTCTACTGCATAGAACAGCAAGTAATAATTTGACTGTCAACAAAATATCATTTAATTAAAAATAAAACAGTTCAAAATGCAGTTTAATGGTAAGTAAGAATAACTATAACTGGTATATTTTATCAATTGCTCTGGTAGGTGTGACAAAAGGTTTGTGCATGCATGTATACAGCTATGTTTAATAAGCTTGTTTTTCTTTTTAATTAATATCATCATTGCCGTCATCTCCCCATAGACCATACAGCCGTATGAATCCCAATCAGAGGTTTGAACAGAACGGCTTGTATCTCAATGTTCTGTGTGCCAACTTAGAATTCTCTAAGTATATGTGCATTGTCCAGTTTTCATAACTGTGCCTTTAGGGACCCAGCAACCTCAATTCATTATGAATGATAAAATAATTATTTTAAATGAAGTCAAAGATGAGTTAAAAGACTCTTTCACATTGGAAGATTACATTTGAAATGTAATGTGAAATATCCCTGCTGTGACCGGATGACAGATTTAGAAATAAATATGATGCATCATAAGTTACATATTTGAATGGCAGACCTTTTCAAGTGTCAGTAATGTGTTTTTACATTTTTAATATGTCAAATATTGGTGTGTAAGCAACTGGGGAAAATATGTGTGATGTGAAATAATCATATCTCATTGGTGACAGGTGTCTACAAATATACATCCGCAGTCAAGCAAATGATCGGATTATGCCAAACATTTTTTTTTTGCTTCTTACTGTGTCGCTTTAATCTAATCTTTAATTGAAAACCAAATGTATATTTATAGTAACAATAGCTGAAAACTTGAGTGTGGGAACAGTAAGATTTTTTAAGGAATTAATACTTTTATTCAGCAAAGTTGCATTAAATTGAACAAAAGTCTTTATTATTTTATTTAATATATTAATAAATTTAATATTAGTTAATATTACATTTATAGTTTGAAGAAAACGCTGTTTATTTCAACTTTCTGTTCATCATAGAATCCTGAGAAAAGGAATCAAGGTTTCCACAAAAATAGCACTATAGCACTGTTCATATAACACTTCAACATTGATAATAACAAGAAATGTTCATTGAACAGCAAATCAGCATATTAGAATGATTTCTGAAGCATCATGTGACACTGAAGACTGGAGTAATGGCTGCTGAAAATTCAGCTTTGCCATCACAGGAATAAATGTAATTTTAAAATAAAAAATGTATAATTTTAAATTATAATATTACTCCTTACTATATTTTTGATTAAGTTAATAGGTAACACTTTACAAGAAGGTTCCATTTGTTAACATTAGCTAACTACATTAGTTAACATAAACTAACAATGAGAAATACTTCTAAATCATTTATTAATCATAGTTAATGTTGATTCTAACATTTATTAATACGTTATTAAAATGAAAAGTTATATCAGTGTTAGTTAATGGACCTGATCTAAAATGGACTAACAATGAACAGTTGTGTTTTTATTAACTATTGTAAACAAAGATTAATAACTACTGAAACAAATGTATTGATCATTAATGTTAGTTGATGCATTAAATATAGTTAACAAATGGAACCTTTTTGTAAAGTGTTAACAGTTACTATTATGAAGTATATAATTATTTTGTAAAAGTGCTAACAGAGAAACTTTTGCTTGTGTTTGAGGTGCTGTCTCTCCACTGAACGGGGATTTAAGATCAATTTGTTAATAAAAAGTTAAACTGCCGCAATATTGCCACCACCAAAGGCCATTTATGAAAATAAATAAATAAATAAATCCGTACTTGAAGAAAACGTTACTGTTACAGATAGAGTAGTGGTGAGATGTTCGTCAGAATTATTCTTTTATTTTTTTTAAATAAAAGAATAATCTTGTATCTTTTATTATTATTCAGGGATTTGCATGCCGCTTCCTCCAAGTACTGCTTAGCCATTCATTCATTATCCCTCCGGGAATGGACCTGAATTTCTTACTTCCACTGACGTTTTTTTTCCCCATCCATCTGCCTTGACAAGCAATGTGATCTGTTTCCTCTCCTCCGCTCATACAGAGGTCACATTACAGCCTGTCCTTTGCAGAAAGGGAATGATGGGATGATGGTGTCAGGCAGCTCAAGGGCTTATTCTCTGTCTGCTCAGCGAGAGCTAACGAGACACCACGGACCCATCAGTCACTATAAACTCACATACCTGCAATGTCAATCCAATCCTTCAAAAATAATCAGAATTAAGCCGCTGGCATCTCCATCCTTTGTAGTAACTTTATGACGGCGAGATTTCAGTCAAACGATCACATTCATTTAAACACTCAGCATTCATAACGCTGAGCTTAGACATTTTTAAACTAGTCGTAGCACTTGATCGCACACGGCTCAGTATATGGTCTTCAACTGAAGTCAGACAAACTCTATTGCACTGGCTTAGGAATTCAAAGAGTACGGGAAGAAGATTATGAGCAGGATCTCAGTTGTGCTTTAAGAGCAGAAAGTCTTTTATCGAGTCTGTCCTGCTGTGACGAACAGCTTCATGTCCTTACTGCTGTTGGAAGTACCCTGTTATTGTACTCTCCAGCTGTCTCATTCTGAGGGCACAGTCGTGAATTGTTCTGCGTTTGGCATTCTGACTGGCAGGCTGGTGCCTTGCATCAATTTTCCTGCCATCAGACGTTTGACGTGAGCACACCTCTTATGCTTGTGCATTCAAGGTCGGAAAAGGAGGGAGGGAACTACCACCGCAGACACTTCTCAAATGATAGATTGCCATAATTGCTTACTATGAGCTTCCCGGTGAGGTAGCATTCAAATGTGGTATAACAGACACAGCACAACATGTAAAGTATGTGGATTAAATCAAATCTGTGGTGGTAGACTTGTGAAAAAGAAATGCTGCCCTCTGCTTTTTCTTGTCAGGGACTTTTGGGATTTTGGATGCACCTTGGGATGAGAGAAGAGAGGCTATGAAAAAGGATTAGGTTATCTTATTCCTCTCAAAGACTTAACCAAAATGTAAATTCTTCAGATTTTAAAAGACTACAAAAGCAGCTGCCTAAACCAATGCTGTGGCAAAAGAGAAGCTCATGAGATGGGAAAATATAGGTCCATAAGTGAAGATGTTTTTTTAATATATATATATTTTTTAATATAATATATATATTATTCATATAATATTTTCATGTTAAGTAAAAATATTTCATAATTTATCAGGTTAATATTTGGCAAGTTTAATGTTTATCAAAATTGTTTCTTCATCAGTCATCTCTAGAAATGACAGTTTTGACCTTGTTAACATTCTCTTAAAGGAATTAATTAAAGTTCTGTCATGACAACTCTCGGAGGGATTGGCATGGTAATGTACATGACAATGTTAATGTATTTGTTCTTGGCGGAATAGATCTGCTACGCTGCTGCTGCTGCTGCAGAGCAAGTACCGAGACTTGCTACTGCCAATACATCCACAACATGCTGCTGTGAGCATGTAAGAAATA
>NW_015644627.1:249810-251970 GCF_001515625.1 Sinocyclocheilus rhinocerous | reverse complement strand
TATAGCATACGTGAATCACCTCGTAGCAGATCTATGCAGGTGGAGCTGGGGAAGGTGGAGGGTTTCTGAAGCAAGCTGCAACTGCTACAACAAACACTCGTCATATATTTGAATGTTGAGCAGCAAGCTCATTGGCTACCGATACAGGAGAGAACCAATCAGCTGTGCCATGTGATAATGATGTCATTAGGTCAGATTGAGTTAGACCTATCGGACTGCGCCATCTAGAGTTTCATGCCAGAACTCTGTATATGGTAATAATAGTCAGGTAGTCAGGAAAAGTAAGATATTAAATTTAAATGGAGAAAATACATTTTATTTATTTTTAGAGGGGTCTGTACAATATTTTGTAATGCTCACTGCACTGAAAGGCTGCATTTATTTGATTAAAAATACAGTAAAAATATTAATATTGTGAAATATTAAAATGTAAAATAGCATTTTAACATCATACTTTTTTCAGGATTCTTTGAATATTTTTGTCTTTACTGTCACTTTTGATAAATGTAACGTATCCTTGCAGAATAAATAAATAAAAACAAACAAACAAACAAATAAATAAAAAGCATACTGACTCCAAAATTCTTGAATAGTAGTGTATATTATTTTTAATTTGTATCTATATTTATTTGTATTTTATTTTTTACTTCATTTTTTAAAGTGTTCAGCATTTCTTAACTTTCATTGACACTGTGCAGTAATCGGATAGCTTAAAAGTTTACTCTCAAAATACCAGAGGTACCAGATCTTTTCACTGTGCAATCCAAACTATGTTATTTCATAATCTGAAGATACGAGCAGGTAGTGTTCCTGTTTAGCCCAGCCAAGGGTCCTTCACTTGGAATCGAACGCGATGGAATTGCAAAACACACTTGAGTAATGAAATCATCTCCCTCCTGTGTTGATGAGCTTAGTGGAGTTCAGACAGCTCTTACATCTGTGTAATCAAAGTCACATCTGACTGAATATTAACTGAGCTGTGGTGGGGTGTATTCTGTTTCCACCTAATGCATGTTTGTACTCCACGCCCAAAACAAACAAATTCTCTTTTTGTCTATATCTTTGATTGCATTTACATTTTCAAATGTCTCCTCACTGCTTGTTGAGGTGCCATGCATCCAATTACTGGCAATGAACATCGCCTACTCATAAACATTGTTAATCATTAAAAATTCAACTGATGACAAAGTTTATGCACTTCAGTCTATGCCGGTTTGCTATCACTACACCATATCCATCATAGAATGTTTTGACATATGCTGCATTATAGAAATAGGCTCTGGAAAAGTGTAATTTAATGAACACTACTGAATATTACAAACATACAGTAGATCTGATGAAAAGTTCATCAAAGATGAATAATTGAACATGTAACATTGCTTTAAACCCTGACCAAATGTACCGCTCATTTCGTTAGGGTTCAAAGAAATGTTACATGTTCAATTATAGATATTTTATGGTACACTGTGGCTGAAAATATTTAACAGCATGTCTATGTTAAAACATAGAATTTGTGATAAAAATAATAAAATTAAAACAAATTAAATTTTTCATTTTAGCGAGCAGGAGTCCTCAAGTCCTGTACATCACTTTTAGGTATGTTTGTAAACTGAAGCTGTCAGAAGTTCTAGTAGTGATTGATATGCTATTAGATAATCAGAGTTTGGTATTTATATGTAACAAGCTAAATAATGCCCTAACATCAGTTGCAGAATTATATTTAATTTATTTTTATTTTATTTTGAAATATAAATATGTACGCATATTAGTGCTGTCAAATGATTAATCGCATTCAAAATAAAAGTTTTTGTTTCCATAGTCCAGTCTAGAGGTCATGAATGCATGAACTAGCTTTTCTACATCAGAAACAGGTAACATGTTTCGTATATATATATATATATATAATATATGTGTTTGCAGTGTGTATATTTATTATGAATATATAAATACACAAACATACATGTGTATGTGTATGTGTATGTGTATATATATATATATATACACTGTAAAAAAAAATCCGTAAAATTTACGGTAAAGAATTTTAACTTTTTAAAAAAATTTTACCGTAAAAAAAAATACGGTAGCAACATTTTAGGTTTTACGGTTTTAACTTAAATTTACAGTTAAATACTGTAATTTCATTAACTGATATAATGTTAA
>NW_015644627.1:238134-249795 GCF_001515625.1 Sinocyclocheilus rhinocerous | reverse complement strand
TGGATCATTTGCATATTTAGACATAACATTTTAGAAAACTTGTAATACAAAAAATGTTTGCAATTATCAATGTAATCAATCAACTGGGTAAGTAAGGTGATAACTATTGGCTAATATTTTTCCCTATTTACCTGCAGTGTCTCACCTTAACAACATTAGGTGTAACATACAACCTTAATATACAAAACTGATAAGAAAAAACTAAGAAGAAACATAGTTATTTCAACAAAAAAACATCAAATTTGAAATGTAACGCAGGGAATTATGGGAATGTCAATTTACGGTTATTCACTGTAAATTATACAGTATTTTTCATTTCCAAAAACGGTATACTACCGTAAAATTACATGTAATGTCCAATACAGTTTTTCACCGTATATAGTAGGGGAATTTATTGTTAACCATTTAACAGGTTTTTACTGTAGTATTTTTAGTCTTTTACCGTTAAATTCACTGTAATTTTTTACAGTGTATATAAAACATATTTTTCTTAAATATATACATGCATGTGTGATTATTTTTAAATATATATATACATATATTTTTTTTTTTTATATTTGTATTTGTATAATTTTATATTGTTGACTTTTTAAAAAAAAAATTATTGACCTTTAATTGTTCATTTTAACACAAATATATTGTTTTTATAATTAAGAAAGAAACAATATCAGATAAGACAATAATATTTGGTACAGATGGTTTCATCTCTATGTGCTTGTATATGTGTATAAGTTTTACATTGATGTTATTTTCATCTTCCTGTCAACGCAGCCAGCAGATGAACCCGTTTAAAATTCCATCACTGTGGACAGGACAAGGTCAAAACTGTCTGATTTTCACTGCGTGAACCGGTAAGAGCAGGGACGGGGAGGCACCGCTGTTTTATGCAAGTAATCAGATTTTCACCATTTTACAGCAAAATGACTGAGAACGTGAAAGTTATATCAAGCAGTAATATGATTTTCTCTGTTAAAAAGGTGGAATATTTCGTTTTCGAGCTCAGATGAATAAATTAGCTTAACTAATGGATTTGACAAAAGCTCCTGAATCTTTTTAGTTGTGTAGAGTGGTAAAACTTTTAATGCAATGGATGGGTCTATTGATTTTTTTTAATTATTATTTTTTTAATGCCTTTATTCTATTGAAACAAAAGTGTACTCCTCAAGCTATATCACTGGGTTTTTTCTAAGCCAGTCTGTGCCATTTATTTGAGCCAAAAGGAAATTTCCGTTCGAGACGGCGTTGTTAGTGTGGAATTAAAAACCAAACAAGCTCTAATTCCCAAAGGGAACTGCAGTCGATAAAGCATTCAAAAAGTGAACAGATGAAAGTACTAATTTCCCAGAGGAGGTTAACTTTAATGACAGCATTCTGAAGTGCATGGTCATTAACAAGTGTATCACAAAACAAGAAATATCCACTCTTAAATGCATCAGATTACAGAAGAAAAATGCGTTATGAATGCTGTTTCATATTAAATTTAGGGCACATGAGCTAAATGCTTCCTCCACTTGGCAATAAATTATGTCATGTTTTTCTCCCTATAATATCTTATTGGCTCACATCAGCTTATAATGTGCTAGTATGTAGACAATAGACACACCAGACTTTGTATATATTCTGGCTAATTTACTTCACCTCATTTCTTTCAGTACAATCAGATTGTCATCTAATCTGCTAGCTGTTGAACTCAGTTGTTTATCATTTATCTCTATGATTTTGCAGGCTTTAATAGCGAGGGAGTGTTTGGTGTTTTTTATTAAAGCAGTTTCCCCACTCTTGCAATTTTTATCTCTATTTCTCTCCACTTTCCCTTTCCCTCTTTATTTTGCTTTCTTCCTCTGTTTAATGGCAGCATGATTGGATAATTGTTATGCTAACAATTTATGTCATAGCATAGTTTGATGTAAAAGGCTTCTCTACCTCCTGCTCTGAAATTACAGTCCTTTCCCTTTATTTCTCAGCGATGGCTCATCAAATAGTAATTTTGACTATGCGGGGGGTTCATCCTTCAATGATCATTTTCCCCCCAAAATTAAAACTTCCAGTAAAAGATGGTGGAACTCCCACTGCTTTGAGCTTGCAGTTTCCTTGGCCTGGAATTAAGAAATTGGGGAAAATATGTAGTTTTTATTATATTGTTTTTAAGAATTATATTGTTGCACTTTTCCCCCCAGAAAGATTTCATGTTTATATATGAGATATATATAAGATATAGAAAGATATAAAAAGATATATAAGATCTTTGTAGTTTTTATTATATTTTTGTAAGAAACTTGTTTGTCTGTTTAATTTTAAACTACTTTGGTAAAAAATAAAATGCATTTGAAACTGATATGGCACTACAGTATATCCACAAGTGTTATGTCACAAAACAATATTTTTTAAATCCTTCCTTGGATAAAGACATCAGCGTGAAAACATATAAGTGTAATCTCATTTTGCTTTCTCCTGAGAAAAATATTTTTCATGTCAGTACATTTAAAAACCATGGTGTTGTTTTTGATGTAATAAGCATTTTGAAGTCCTTGAGTGGCATATAATAGTACTAGACCCCTATTTAAGTGATGATAAGTGGTGGAGGAAAAGAAAGCCAAAGGGAATTTGCTCTAGCAGCTGATGTGAATTTGTTGACTCTAAAATGTTCCCGATCGATGTACAGCTGCTGTAGTGTGAGAAACATGCCTCTAGGTATTTAAAGGGGTCATATGATGCAATTTCAATTTTTCCTTTCTCTTTGAAGTGTTACAAGCTCTTGGTGCATAAAGAAGATCTGTAAAGTTGCAAAGACTAAAGTCTCAAATCCAAAGAGATATTCTTTATAAAGTTAAGTCAACCACGCCTACCTAAAACGGCTTACCTTAAACTGCATAAACACATTTCATTACACCAAATACACAAAATAATGTTATTTTTAGCAACATCATATGACCCCTTTAAAATCCAAGATAATACTCTCTGAATACAGGTGTTTCATTTTCACCGGACATAGTTATAATGATTTTTTTTTTTTTTTTTTGTAGTTTATTCAAAGAATATTAGACAAAATGTAGATTCAAAGGACTATTTAATCTGTTTCCACCCTAAGGGGACTTTTTGTGCGGAAGCCATGTAAGACATTATCCTAGATTGCGGATACAAAATCAATATGGTTAATCCAGTTGGCAAATCACTAAAGGTGTTTTTATCTTGTGTTGTACAAAAACAATTAGCCTTGCTGTTTAGAATGATGCCAGAAAAAAAAAATAAAACAACCATCCTCTTCCCAAAAATAAGAACTTCATCAGAAATATCCTCATCTATCACTGCTCTGCAGATTATCCTTAGCGTAGTTATACTTCATCTTTTGAAATTAATACTGTCGTTGACTGTGATAGAACCCTGGTCTTACTTGTCTAGTATAGTCCGTTGTTTGTATATCATTTGCAATATCATTCTCGATTATTATAGCTTAGTAAAAAAAAAATGCACAAACAAAATGTCATTTATGATTAATTGTGGTGGCTGTTAGCAAAAAAAATTGTTTTCTTTCTTTCTTTCTTTCAACAGGTCCATGAACCAGCAGTCTCAAGATTGCTCAGAAGACCACTGATGCGCAGTTGACCTGTAATCAACATGTCAAAGAGATCATTACTGGCTTGACTGAACAGCTCCAAAACCACTTACTTGGTTTGATACGTGGTCTGTGTATGAAAGGTTTTTAAAGACTTTCAGTTGACCTGCAAGGTCACATGCCTATGTCCACTTGTTGTGACATATATTTACCCTGCGTATGCAAATCTTTTTGACGTCATTCTACCTTCATAGACATATCGAATATGGTCTCTGGGTCCAAGCCTTTTCGTTTCAATTCAGAATACTCAATACTCAACAGCAGTTTATAAGCACTATTTATTTATAGAACACATTTAAGCTAAGCTACACTAGTCTCCAGGAATACACCGGGAATACACAACTCGGAATACAGAACTCAGAAAATAAAATACTGATACGATGACCACAGCTACTGAAAGAGCTTACAGATGGCGATGGATATAAGTGTAGGCTTAAACCAAATGCCGTAGCATTGATTTTTCCCCACAAGGAGTCTTAAACGCTCCCGGATATTGAGTGAAATTTAGGCATTACAAATCTGTTTTATGCAAGTAATCAATAAAGTTTTACACCAAAATGCCTGAGAATGTGAAAGTTATATCAGTGTTTTATTTTCTGAGTTGTGTATTCCGAGTTGTGTTGCGGTAAAAATAGCAACAGGTAGTGCCAGTAGCTCACCTGGTGCAACAACTTCACGTCATTAAAATAATGGCAAAATATGTAGAAAACGATGTGGATTTTTTAACACAAATCTTTCATGGGTTTTCTACATATTTCAGTAAGAGACATAATTTATGTTATATTAAGCCATATAAGTGAATACCCAGGGTTCCCTTTAAAAAACTAATTGTGTCATGAACAATTTTGTACCAGTTTCTATTGGTTTCTTTTTTGATATATGCTTTAAAATATTATTATTATATATTTTTTTGATAATAGGCTATTTTCGTTAATATTAATTTTATATATTGTTTATTAAATAATATAAACCAGAGTACTACAAAAATAAAAGAGAAAAAGACATGATTGATAGGGTACCAGTTACAATTTAAAAGTAAAAAGTAATTTACCTTTGAGTGTATGTAGACAGTCTGTGTAGTTGGATGGTTGAGCTCCAGAAAATGAATGAGGTGGCTTTGACAAACAAAAGAAGTGGGAATATAGAACTCTAACACAAAGCACCATTTTAGCATAAAATAATTTCACAGGATGATATGATTCTAAATAGAACTGTTAGCACATGTAAAGAACCTTTAAAGAACCATTTTTTTAAGAGTGTAGTTTCTGGAGCTTGCATCTAACCCAGGCTATCTCCCTTTTGCACCCTCATACCAAAAAGGCCAGCTCCGTCACTACTCCCTTATGCCCTGAATAAAAAAATGAAAGTGTCCTCAAGAATCACAACCACTTTTAAACTGAAACATGTCATGACTCTTAAATAGGCCTTTGAAATGACTTATTTACATTCTAGAACCCCATTAGCAAGAGATTGATCGTTTTGCGCATGTTAATTAATGTATATGATCTGGTAGCTCTTAAAACAGAGCATTTTATGTGTTTAAAGTGACTTTTAAAGTGATTTTTTTGTTATTTAAGTCACTGGCATTAGTGCTATACCCATTGTTGTCCTCTTGTCAAGACACCAACCGCTGTCAGGTCAAAATATTTCTATAGCGCTTTTCAAAGCACTTTTCAAAGCTGCTGTAATGCCTTAAAAGGATAGTTCACCTTCAGTTTCTGGTCCCCATTCACTTCCATAGTATGGGGAAAAAAACACTGTGCAAGTCAATGGGGACCAGCCAGTAGCGGTTTTTGGCACGGGAAGCGGTTTTCTATTATCTATCATTTCACTGTGTGGGGAATTGGCAAATTGGCGCCCCTGCTTGCTGAGAAGGTGCCGTGCACAGAAGCTGTGTGAGAAGGGGAAAGGGGAGCGGGGCGCGGGGGACAGTTCACCTCTGGGTCTCTCCCAAATGGAACGGACAAGGTTTTCAAATCTGTGTAATTATAATTTAAATCGGACTACTTTTCAAATTGTATTTCATAAACCAACATCTCTGATCATGATTTGGACAGTAGAGAGCTTGTGCAGGAAATTAAGAACTTCCCTGACCTGCCATCAAAGACCATGAGCCTCCTTGAGCTTATCACTTTTATGCATGATAAGGATCTATCGGAGATCTACCCCAACTTTTGGACTGCTCTCAGGATTGCACTTACTCTGCCAGTCACTGTGGCTCAAGCAGAGAGGAGCTTTTCAAAACTAAAGTTGATCAAGTCGTACCTGAGGTCAACCATGTCCCAGGACCGGCTCACTGGCCTTGCCTTGCCGTCATCAGTATCAATCACTCAATAGGGGAGCAGATTTCATACGATGACATCATTGATGATTTTGCATCAAGGAAGGCCAGAAAGGTCAGGTTTTAGTTTTAGTTTGTGTTTTCTGTTCTTAGTGCAATAGTGTAATAATTAGATTCTCTTTAGTGTGTTTTCACATTTGTGTGATGAAGGAGTTGTGCTATTTAGAATATTTATTCTATATTTTATTATAAAAATATCGAAGGGGGTCTCGCCCAGGGTGTAATTCAATGTAGAACCGCCACTGGGACCAGCAACTGAAGGTGAACTATCCCTTTAATTCTAAACATTGAGCAGTCTTTAGTGCTAATTCAGGGAGCTGCTAGAGAGTCACTTCATAATTATTTAATTGCCTGGTGAGGAAGCCAGAGGAGACCAGTAGGGAACCAAAAGGTCAATTTTGCTGTTAACAGGTGAGGAAAAAAAAAAAAAAAAACTTGGGAGATACCAGCTAGGGACATTCTTTTCTCATTAAAAAATATGAATGTAAATTCAACATAAAATCAACAGTATTTTTTTTTTTTTTTGAGGTTTGAATCACTGATGGAATGGACATAGAATTTGTGTCAGATTGGATGTGGCCACAATTCAGTCATTTTGAGGTCAAAAGTGGAAGACAGGAGGGTGCGTAGGGTTTCTTCACAATTGTCATCCTGTCAACAAGTGTCTGCAACTGGATTTCAAGCACTCTCTTTCTTTGACTGTTGTAAGGGAACAAGTTGAAAGCAAGTGTCAGTTTTCTCCTGGTGTCCTCTTTGGTTCTTTGTGGCAAAGCTGAATTCTGACATCAGCTCAAACAGTTGTCAGACGTTTGTTATTCTGTTGGGCCTTGCCGTTAAGTGAAATGTATCTATTGAATATTTGTGTAATCATTAAATATATGAAAGCAAGATATAAATATTTTAGAACCGAAAATAGAATTAGAATCCTGGTATTCGTTACATTATGGGGACCAAATGTCCCCACAAGGATAGTAATACGAGAAAAATGCTGACCTTGTGGGGACTTGTTTTTTTTGTCCCCATGAGGAAACAAGCTTATAAATGACAGAGAATGAAAATCTAAAAATGCAGAGAGTTTTGTGTTAGGGGTAGGTTTAGGGGTAAGGTAATGGTTAGGGGATAGAAAATACAGTTTGTACAGTATAAAAATATGCCTATGTCCCTATAAAACATGAAAACCCAACCTGTGTGTGTGTGTGTGTGTGTGTGCGTGCGTGCGTGTGTGTGTGTGTGTGTGTGTGTGTGATTTACAGTGAATTCCTGACAAGCACAGCTGCCTTTTTAAGCATAAATGATTTGCCATTATTATTTTTTGTTTCCTTTTTTGTAGGTAATGACCTATGTCAACAGATTCAGGTAAATTATATACTATTCATCCATAAAATTTGCAACAGGTGAAAAATAGGTGAAAATTTGTTACAGCAACTTGTGTGCCATCGACAAGATGTACACGGTTACTACTTTAAATTAATCTGACATAAATAGACAAGTGCAAGAACCACAAAATAGTCTGATAATATATATTTTTTGTCATTTTAATGTTTGCATGTTTTCTTGGCATTTCTGGATAAAGTAGCAAGTACGTCTTCATTACTTTCATTAAACTTAATATTAATTTGTGTGCTATATGAAATATGACTGAACTTTACCGTCATTCACATTTTTATGGTTCTGCAGTGCATCTGCCATTTTATTTCTCAAAAATGATAGGCAGATTGATCATTTTCTTTATTTTTTTCACATATTAATATATTTCTAAGAAATGTTTTCACTTTGACATTATAGGGTCCATTAGCTGACATTTATCAAAAAGCATCAGTTAAAAGCTTCAGTGCTGTTGACTCAAATTACGAAGAAGTCCAAGGTTGGGTGAGTAATTTTTACAGGCACTGTGTTATTTCACTGTTAAAAAACAATGCTGAGCCATGGCATCTTATGTTTTTACATTACTTTAACTCATCAAAATAAGTTGAGCAATTTCAACTTTTAGTTTATTGGTTTACTGGTAATTTAAGTTTAAATGACTTGTACAACGAAGTTGATTACACTTAAAAATGTAAGGCAGCAACTGAACTTAAGTTTTTAAGTTGAAATATGGATTTTTTTTTTTTACTGACAAACCCTTCACAAAGTCATATGATCTCTCTTCCCTTCTCAAATAAATACACACAAAACATGGAAAATATGTTGAAACATTAAATTTTTTATAACTTTTTTCAGATGTACTTTGTTTTGTGTAAGCCTCACTGTAAAACCGAACAGTGAAATTAATTAAATGAAATGAGTTAACTTCACTCAAATAATAATGAAAGTTAATTGGACTTAATTGAAATAAGTTCTGTAAATTTAAAATGTTGTTGTAGTAAGGTGAACTTAAAATGATTGCGTTTTCTAGTTCCCAGCATGCTTTGCATCAGACAACAAGGAAAATAAATGTAGAAATTAAGTTTTATTTTGTGTGTTTTTACACAAGATTAACATAGAGAGACATAAGTTAGTACTTAAATGTTGTGTTATGTTAGGATTTACATAGGTTTCTGTTATGTTGGTTTTGTAGGGTTACCGCTGTGGTGAAGAGTAGAGCCTGTGGTTAGGTTGAGGATGGACAGCAAAAATTAAAGACTCTTTGTACTGCATGTTGTTTGGCTATTTACATGCCTGTATTGTGAGTTTTTTTGATAACTACATTAGTACGTGCTATCTAGCACTCAACTATAAAGATCTGAGTGAATATGCTGTTAATGGAAGCAAGTTATATATAATTATCGTTGTGATGAGTGGGGTGAGATCATGGGATCATGGAAGGGAGGCTTGGCTTGGCTCCCATGGCTCTCAGCCCCGCCCCACTTGTCATAAAATTGTAAAGCTCTACTAGCTTAAAAAAATTGAGTTTGTTTACTCAAATATTTTGAGGCAATAAGTTTCCACAAATGTTTTGAGTATTCTTAACTTATCAGGTTTTACAGTGAGAAAAGAATGCAAAACTGCTTCATGTTTGCTCATGCTTTTGGTGACTACTAATTTTACTTGTTCTCAATTTGTTAGTTTGATGAGTAAAAGACCAATTTAAAAAGCTGCTCATATATTTCCTATATGCAGTGCTGTAAACAGAGATTTTTTTTTAAGAGAGCATGGTGTACATTCCTTAGATTAATCACACATATAACCAATGATATGTGATGAGTAATATATATTTACTTTGAATAAATTCTAATTTGTATCATATATTGCTGAGAGGAATGGAAACGCAAGCAGCTGAAACAGAGAGATGCATTAGCATTATTGAATTTCTGTGAGTGTATGTGAATAGCCATCCAATCAGTTAATTTCGCCTTCATTTTTCATTCTCTTTCTCTCTGATGTTCGCTTGCAGTTGTGGTTTCTGTCCAGTCCTGTGTAATGAGAGTGAGTGTGAAGCATGAAACTAGTGGAGATACAGGTCTGCTTTTATTCGCCCTCAGCACTGACACACATCACCAGTCACATTTCTATTTAAAGGGGTCATACGATTGACGGAAATGTTACGCCCCTTACCATACTGTGATGCCATGTACCGTGAGCATTGGCCGGCGGGCTAGAGTGAGCTGCTTGAGAACTAAAGAATATCTCTTTGGGTTTGAGACTTTAGTCTTAGCAACTTTAGGGATCTTTCTATATGCACGAACAGCTTGTAACACTCCAAAGAGAAAGGAAAATTTGAAATTGCATCATATGACCCCTTTAACCTGCCAACTAGAGGTGTTAACAAGTACAACCCGGAGCTGTGTCTATCTGGATAATGGGTGAGATTTCTCACTGAATCAATCATGCAGAATCCTCAACACCTGTGTGTGTGTGTGTGTGTGTGTGTGTGTGTGCGTGCGTGCGTGCGTGCGTGCGTGTGTGTGTCAGTGCTTAAATGACATCAATTTCTATCCTAGTCATTTGATGGGCACATGAAGTTTGATCCTAGAAGAATGAAACTGACAATCACTCAACTATTTTCATGCTGATATGTCCAAAAAGGGACATATGTTATTTTTCTTTCCTACTTGTTTTCATGACTTGCTGAGCTATTATTCATTTAAAAACAAAGGAAAAAAAGTTCATTTTGATTGACGACGTCCCTGTAGCTTGCACTGCAGTGGGATGATTGTATAATACATCTTTCTCAAAAGGCCATTTTCACAGTGTGACACAGACAGGACAGCAACTCCTTGCAGTACAGTAATGTTTCAACAGTTGTACTTCTGAGTTAAGAATGTTTTGAATACCAAAAGTAAGACAGATTGGCTTGCTTATATTAAAAGGATAAAATGTCAATTTTAGGATTACATTTAAACTAAAAACAGACATAGGTATACACAGTCAAATACGGTCTCTCACATAGCAAAACATTAAAAGCTAATGTTATAAATTAATTGATTTAGGGTTTAAATGAGTCATGGCACTCCACTTAGAAAAGCTCTGTAATTTTTTAGGGACCAGATTGATTCATATCTCTAACCCTTGTGACAACTGTGGAAAATTGCAGCATCTGATTTATGGGAAGACATATTGTGCGTATTTGTGTAGACTATTGTTTAAAAGTTTGGGGTTGATAAGTTTTTTTTTTTTTATGCTGACATGACATAAGTCTCTTAGGTGCACCAAGGCTGCATTTGTTTGATCATGCAGTAAAACATGTTGAAAATGCAGTAAAACAGTAATATTTTGAAATATTATTACAATTTTAAATAACTGTTTCTATTTTAATATATCATGAAAAGTAATTTATTACTGTTATGGCAAAGCTGAATTTTCAGCTGCCATTACTTCGTTATTCAGTGCCACATGATCCTTTAGAATTCATTTTAATATTCCGATTTGGTGCTCAAGAAATATTGTTTTCAATGTTCAAAACAGTTCTCGCGTTTTTTTTTTTTTTTTTGTGGAAACCATGATATGTTAAGAAAGAATTGGGAGATATAAAGAGAAAAAGTCAGAGTTGTTGGACAAAAAGGTGCAAGTACCTTTTTTTTAATTCCATGGTGGAAACAAACAAACAACAACAAAAAACAGTTTATACAAAACAGTATAACAAGTCAGAATTCTGAGTTTATACAGTTTTAAGTTTATGGGCCCTACCATATACCTGGTGCAATGCGGCGCCAGGCGCGACTCAAGTGTTTTCTGCTAGTTTAGCAGTTGTCATTTTCATGTCCTGCGCCACGTTGTTTAAAGCTGCAGTCTGTAACTTTTTTTGGTTAAAAATTATCCAAAATCAATATTTGAGCAAGTACATAACCAGCCAGTGTTAAAAACTATCGCCTTACTTTAGCCCGATTCACAACAGTTATCTTATAGTAATGTTTTCTAATTTGAGTGGTACTGGTAGGTTTTCTCGGGAAATTCGAGCACGCTGCTGCGTCATTACGTCACTTCTGTAAACATAAAGTTGTCCCGGCTAGTAGGCTATCGCCTGTGAGGATCCTGTAGGTGGCAGATCGTATTTTAAAGACAACCAGTTCGAAGGGAGCATAGTTTGCTTTTTGGGTTAAAATAATTTCTTGGTATGAAATTCGAATGGTATGACAATTAGAGATTAGACTGTACAGAAATTTAAATCTACACACACACTATACTCATAGTCAGGCAATGCTGATGTTGTTAACATTAATAATCTGAGAATAAAGTATAACAATAATAATAATTTGCACGGTTTGATGTGATATGAGCTAATCGATCG